>NW_004444234.1:280247-315013 GCF_000243295.1 Trichechus manatus latirostris | reverse complement strand
GGGTTATTTGTGGCACTTACTACAGCCACCAGAGTGGGTCAGTAATCAGTGCAGGGCAGGTTCTGGTAGGCCGAGCCTGTGCTGCTTGGTTGTGTGATGTTAAGCACATGGTGCAGGTAGGCAGGATGGCAGGGGTAGATTGTGATGTGTGGAGCTAAGAGGGATATGGGAGAGAGGAGAGAGGAACAGGAGCCAAAAATATACAAACATACAAAAAAAGAGTGCTAGGGGAGCTTGTCATTGGAGTGGAGAGGTGAGAGACTATGAAATGGATAAAAAGAAAGGAGAAGAAGAATAAAAAAAAAGAAAAGAATGAATAAGAATGAATAAAAATTAGAAAGAAAAAAGTACAGCAAAGCTCCCAGGTATCCCACTGGTGCGGCTACGAGGTCTGGGGAAGTTGTTCCCAGGTGTTTCAGTACAGCCTGTCTAGAAGGCATAGAGTTATTCAGTGCCAGGTATTCAGGGAACAGGAAGAGAAGGAAGGTATAGAGAGATGAGAAACTGAGTAATGAAGAAAGACATAAAGGGAAAAAGAGGGAAAAGGAAACAAAACAAATTAAAAAAAAAACAAAGCCCCCCAAAAAACATAAAAAAAAAAACATGAAAAAAGAAACGCTCTCAGGTATCCCTCTGCACATCTGCACAAGCTGAGGGGGTAGGTCCCAAGCCATGTAGTACTGTCCAGCTAGAACAGGCTCCCAACTTGAGAAAAGGAGAATAAAAGAAACAAACAACTCAAAACAAACAAGCAAAAGCCCCGGCATCCCACCAACATGACATCCCAGACCAGGAAGCAGTTCCACACTCGAACGGAGCTCTGCAGCCCCCTAGGAAGAAGCAAAGATGGCACACGGAGCCAGGTATTTGAGCGAGAGGAGGGGGAGGTGGTGAGAGGTAAGGATGAAATCAAAAGAAGCAGAAAAAAGCAACACCAGCAGCCAACAAATGGCACTCAGGGAGTCGTCCAGTGCGGGGGAGTGGAATCCAAGCAGCCGGTGCTTCCCGGCCAAGAGACTGTGGCCACGGGAAGCAGAGGAGGCTGAGTGGGGTGAAGAAGGGTGGGGGCTGTGAAAACGTACATAGCAAATCACTGGTTGTTTTGTCTCCTGCTGGAAGCTCTGTGAAGCTGCTTTCTCATACCCTCTATTTGCTGGTCTCTGATAGGAGTCCAAGATGGCAGATCTGCACTGTGTTAGCTGATAGGGGACCTCTGCATGTATCTCTCCTTGCTCTCTTTTCTCTGTCAGTTTTCTCACTCCATTTGGTGCTTGGCTGAGTTCTTTATCTCTTCATTTGATGTTTTAGCATTTCAGGATTGCTGTTTTCTCTGTTTGGCTTAGTTTTTCAGATCTTTGCTGTGGAGGGGCAGCATGATGCTTCTGCCTAGAGTGTCGTTTTGCCAGAAGTCCACCCAAAATGGAAATTCTTAATAGGCAATCAGAGCTAACATAATTATAATAACTACTATCGGTGCTCTTCATTCATTGATTATGGCCCTGAGAGAAGGGCAATCTTACTATGAAATTGCTTTTTTACTGGAAATAATAATTAAACCTGATATATAAAATAATTTAATAATTTTGTAAGGTCTTCAATATCAATTTTGTTAGATGAATAAATTGTTGCTGTCTTTCAGAATGGGTCAAGACAAAGCATTAAGTGTGTATAAAATAATTTCACAATAAAGAAGTGATTATGCAATCTCACATTAGCTTCACTCTGGGTAAAACAAAGATTTGAATTTATTTTTCTTTCTCACTATAAATTTCAGAACTAAGAGATATGATAGGTGTCCTTCTTTCTCTTTAATGCCATGTCCAGGTCACTGACGTTCCCTTTCTTCTGTGGGAATTAGTTAGTGCTATTTAAAGCTTATGTTACCTTCTTCTGTGCCAACCTCTCTTGTGTCTCACTGTCATCTACTAAGCTACTCCTAATTTATAGAAGATACCTCTCAGAGAAGAATTCCTCCTTACCTCATGATCATTCTCAACTACTTCAACAGTGACATATATGAACTGGTCACTGTCAATCTCTTAGGTCTTTAAAGTCTGACCTCTACTGTGCTTGGATATCCATTCCCACATTTAGCTTTGATTTCATTAGAAATTAAATCAGATCTGAAACATCTGATTTTGATACATTACAATTTCCTGACTGTCCTGGCTCCCTCCCCATTTTTCCTAACAGGAATCTTTTGTTAATAAATCTAGTAAACATCGGATCCCATCTTGGCATTTGCTTCTCTGAGAACCTTGGCTACACAGACATATTGAGTCTGAGCTGACAGACAGACAGGCGATACAATGGTCTCTTGGGGATCATCACCATATAACTGGTTTAAGCCATTCATCTCCTCACCCAAAAATTCTGATACTGTAAGCTTGAGTTTGGATGTGTCCTAAATTTTCATTTTTAGCAAGCTCCCTTATTGACTTGATGTAAGTAGTAAAAAGTTAATATTTTCCAATGCACAATTAAGGAAGGGGCAGAAACTTCAAAGACCAAGAATGAGATGCCAAAGAGGAAAAAAGAAAACAAAGAGATTATGGTGTGTTTTGTGTTAAATGGCAGAGAGTTTGTCAAGAAAAAGAGCAGAGTGTCAGGTAAAAAGAAATGAAAAAGCACTCACCGAATGTAATGATAAAAGATCATTTGGGGTCCTTGTCAAGGACTGCTTCAGTGGAGTGGTAGAATTACAAAACATTACAGTTCATAGAGTGAATGAAAGGGAGGAATTGAAGACAGCTAATTTATAAACATCTTTCCAGAAATTTAGCTATTAAAGAGATGAGAAAGATGGAGGACTAAATAGAAGACAAACTGGGAATCAGAGATATATATATATTTTTTCTAATGAGGGATATTTGAGCATTTTCACATCAATTATTTATTGAAGGTATATATATTGATTTTAACAAGTAAATCAATCAAAAAATTACTAAGGAAAGTATTAATATTTTCTCCACACCTCACCTCTACCTTCAGCCCCCTAAACAATCTATTGCTCATCTTTTTTTCACCATTTTTTAGCATGACGCTGTTTTAATTGCCTTTCCTGTATAGTGAGAATAGTGTTAGTGCCTACATCAAAGGTTGGTAAAGATTATATGTGCTATTATTTCCTGTCTATTGGTCTGTTTATTCTCAGATCCATTCCCTGATGCCCCATGCATTGCTCTACATCACAGATGACTGCCTTCTCAAACTCCATTTCCCAGGCTCCCTTGTCAATTGGCTGCCAATTAGTTTCAAGGTCCTGGATGCACTGAAAGGGCACTGGAGAATAAGAGGCAGGGAGAAGTCAGGATATATCTATATCAATATCTGTATATCTATATCTATACCTATACCTATATCTATAGCTACACCTACACCTATACCTATACCTACATCTATATGTCTCTGTTTTTCCTCCATGTCAGATCTTAGCAGGTGCTGCTTCTCCACCATTGTTTGAACTCTCCCTGGAGACTCTCAGTCCTTCAAATCTAGTAGCATCATCTTATCACATTGTACTTCAAGCTATAGAGACGAGAGTAACTCTTAGTTGCTGCTAAACTCGTGTTTGACCTAACAACAACAAGCTCTGGGTTATCCTACTATTATTGCCCGTTTGATTTTTCTTGTCTTTTGTCACCTTTACCACTAGTCTTTAACACTTGTACACTTCTATTGAAAAAACTGGCATGGGCTTTCTCTCCCTGACTTTATCCTGACTGAAACAACTATTATCACCATCTTCATTGTTATCAGAATAAATCAGTTAGTAGGAAGTGGTTGAATGTAGAAATAATTTTCCCACAAAGTAAGAAGAGATAGAGTACAAATCCCAGATGAGAAGAGTAGCCCTAGAGTGGAAGATAGGAATCTCTTTCTTTTAAAAGATTGTTGTTGTTAGGTGCCATCAAGTCAGTTCTGATTCACAGCGACCCTATGGACAACAGAATGAAACACTGCCCCGTTCTGCACCATACTCACAATCCTTGTATGTTTGAGCCCATTGTTGCAGTCACTGTGTCAATCCTTCTTTTTGAGGGTCTTCCTCTATTTCACTGACCTTAAATTTTACGAAGCATCGTGTCCTTCTGCAGGCACTGATCCCTTCCTATATCATGTCCAAAGTAAGTGAGACAAAGTCTCCCCTTCCTCGTTTCTAGGGAGCATTCTGTCTGTACTTCTTCCAAGATAGATTCGTTAGTTCTTCTGCAGTCCATGGTATATTCAATATTCTTCTCCAATATCATAATTCAAAGATATTGTCTTAGATGGGGCTAGAGAATCAAAACCATTAAAACATATAAATATATATATAGAGAGAGAGATTTATACTAAAGAAATGACTCGTGCCATTGTAGAGGCTAGAATACCCCAGTTCCATAGGTCAGGATAGGGCTTCTCCTGATTCACATGAGCTACAGGGGCTGGTGAATGAAGGTCGGCAGACCAGAGAGCAGGGCTCTTGCTCACAGGCTGCAAAGTTTGATGAATCCCAAGACTGGCAGGCAAAATGGCAGGTAAGCTGTGAGTTCAAGTCTCAAGAACTGGAGGTCAGACAAACAGGAGCCAGCTGCAAGATCAAGAGTGAGCAAAATCCCAAGAACCTTGCCAGACAGTCCACTTATATTTGATGAAGGCCGCACCCACAAGGAAACTCCCTTTTAACTGATAGGCTGCTCACAGCAGATTCCATCATAGAGGTGATCACATTATATCAAATCTCAATATGGAAGTGATCACATCATCATACAAATGCCAAATGATATCATAACTGCCAAACCACTAGGAATCATGGCCCAGCCAAGTTGACACACAACCTTAATGATCACAGACATCAATTCTCCTTTGGTTTTCTTATTCATTGTCCAGTTTTCACATGCATACGAAGCGACTGAAAATACCATGGCTTGGGCCAGGCACACTTTAATCTTCAAAGCTGACCATCTTTGTTTTTAATACTTTCAAGAGGTCTTTTGCAGCAGATTTGCCCAATGCACTAAGTCGTTGATTTAACTGCTACTTCCATGGGCGTTGATTGTGGATCTATGTAGAACGAAATCCTTGACAATGTCAGTGTTTTGTCCATTTATCATAGTGTTGCTTATTGGTCCAGTTGCTTATTGATCTTTTTTTTAAAGGAGAGAAGGAAAAAAAAAGATGCATATAGAAACAGGCAAATGCTCAAAATTCAGTTTTTTTTCATTTATATTTTGTTATTCTTATACAATTTATTCATCCTGGGTATGTATGAACAACTGAGATTGCAGTTCATTGTACCCTGCCTCTCAGTAATGCTTTAGGGAAGCAATGATTCTCCAAAGAAAGGTTGCTGAATTGTGTTATGCAAAAAGAGCCTTAGAGAGAGCCATAGAGTCCTTGTCCCAGAGTACACAGCAACAATGAATGATAGCCATTCATCAAAAAAGTAGCTAAAATAGAACAGTTGCATGGAGTTTCTAAGTAGATTGGGGCTTACTCAGGCTCAAAAATTTCCCCTAGTACAATGTATTGTGGGAGCAGCAGAAAGATTTCTCTCTATGTGTGTGCAGATATTATAGATTAAATTATGTTGCCTCAAAATATGTGAAGTCCTATACATGTACCTGTGGATGTGATCCTGTTTGGAAATGAGATTTTTCTTTTATTATGTTAATACCAGTGTAGGGTGCATCCTAAGCCTAATACTTCTATATATAATTATAAAAATACCAGAATAGACACAGAAACACACATTCAGAGAAAAATAGACACCATGTGAAGGTCAAGATCAAGCCAAGGAATGACAAGGAATCAAGGAATGCGTGGGGCTATAAGGGAGGAATAGATATGGCTGAGACCCTTATTTGGACTTCTAGCCTCCAGAACTGTGAGAAAATAAATATCTATTCTTTAAAGCCACCCATTTTTGATATAAATGTTGCTACATCACTAGATAACTAAGATAGAAGTAGGTGTCAAAGAGTGGAGGTGCTGCCTCAACAAATACCTAAAATGCAGAAGTGGTTTTGCAGTTGAATAGAGGTAGCGGCTGGAAGAATTTCAATGTGCTTGATAGTAAGGTATTACTTTGCTTTGAAAATACTTTTGGTACACTTATGGACAGTACAAGGAATTCTGATGAGGCCACAGAAAGAATTGAGTGACATAGGGAAAGCTTCTATCACCATGAATAGAAATGTAAACTTTAAAGGTGCTCCTGGTGAGGCCTTACAAAGAAATAATAAATACATTTATTGAAGACTGAAAGAAAAGTGATCCTTGTTATAAAGTGGCAAATAACTTGTTAGAAGTATGTTCAAATGTTTTTTGTAAGGTAGAACTTGTAAATGATGAACTTATATATTTAGCTTAGGAGATTTCCTAGCAAGATATTAAAGGGTTGGTATGGTTTCTCCTTGTCACATATAGTAAAATACAGAAAGAATAGATTTAGAAATGAACTGGGCAAACAGAAACCAGAACATAAAAGTTTGAAACATTCTATTGTAAAAACTAACAGAACTTGCCCTGGAAAGGACACCAAAGGTGTGGCTGCACAATTTTGCTAAAGAGATTAGGCCTATGACAACCTCAGAAGAAATCCTGTCAGCTTAGACTGACAGGCACAAAGGTAGGACAAATTAAAGGAAAGCTGTGTGCCTCCTGGAATTCTACTGGCAGAAAATGGGTCAAAAGAACTACTTTTGTTGCACGTATCTGTTGTATCCAAAAAAAAGAAGGAACTATCCAGAACAGTTCATGAACATCAGAAGTGTCACAAGGCACACTGGGAGCGGGATTGCTGCTTCCTAGTTTCAATGGATGAAGCTAGAACTTCAGTTCTGGAGGGAGGGTGGGACTGCCATTCAGGTGGGCCAAGAGAAAGAACTGCCACCTAAAGTTGAGGGGGTAGGATTGATGTGCCAGTGGACCAGGAAAATAAGGCCACCACCCAAAGTTGAGGGAGAGGGGCTGACATGCTGGTGAGCCAGGAGAATGAGGACACCAAAAGCCAAAGGGATAGGGTTACTCCCCCAGTGCTTAACCACTGTGCAACCAGGACTCCACCTTAAAATTCTTTCAGTCTCCACCCATTATCCAATTCCAAAACCACTTCCACTCTGCAGGTATTTGTTACAGCAGCACCCCCACTTCTTGGTACCAAATTCTGTCTTAGTTATCTAATGCTGCTTTAACAGAAATACCACAAGTGGGTGGCTTTAACAAACAGAAATTTTATTTTCACATAGTTTAGGGGGTTAGAAGTCCAAATTCAGGGCACCAGCTCTAGGGGAAGATTTTCTAACTCTACTGGCTCTAGGAGAAGGTCCCTGTTCCTTTGCTCCCTGGTGATTTTCATGTTGTATGGCATCTATTTCCCCAGCTCTGCTTATGTAACCTTCTCCTTTCGTATCTCAAAAGAAAATGACTCAAGACATACCCTCCACTAATACTGTCTTATTAACATAACAAAGAAAATCCATTCTCATATAGGACTATAACCACAGGTATGTTGTTGTTGTTAGGTGCCTGAGAGTTGGTTCCGACTCATAGTGACACTATGTACAATAGAATGAAACACTGTCTGGTCCTGTGCCATCCTCACAATTGTTGCTATGCTCAGCCCATTGTTGCAGCCACTGTGTCTATCCATCTTATTGAGGATCTTCCCTTTTTTCTTTGGCCCTGTACTTTACCAAGCATGATGTCCTTCTCCAGGGACTGATTCCTCCTGATAACATGTCCAAAGTATGTGAGCTGTAATCTCGTCATCCTTGCTTCTAAGGAGTTTTCTGGTTCTACTTCTTCCAAGACAGATTTGTTTGTTCTTTTGACAGTCCAAGGTATATTCAATATTTTTCGCCAGCACCATAATTCAAAGGCATCAATTCTTCAGACTTCCTTATTCATTGTCCAGCTTTCACATGCATATGAGGTGATTGAAAACACAATGGCCTGGGTCAGGTGCACCTTTGTCTTCAAAGTGACATCTTTGCTTGTCAACCCTTTAAAGAGGTCTTTTGCAACAGATTTGCCCAATGCAATGCGTCTTTTGATTTCTTGACTGCTGCTTCCATGGGTGTTGATTGTGGATGCAAGTAAAATGAAATCCTTGACAACTTCAATCTCGTCTCCATTTATCATGACGTTGCTTTTTGGTCCAGTTGTAAGGATCTTTGTTATCTGTATATTGAGGTGTAATCCATATTGAAGGCTGCAGTCTTTGATCTTCAACAGTAAGTACTTTAAGTCCTCTTCATTTTCATCAAGCGAGGTTGTGTCATCTGCATATCACTGGTTATCGATGTATCTTCTGCCAATAATGATGCCCTATTCTTCTTCATATAGTCCAGCTTAGGTCATTTGCTCAGCATACAGGCTGAATATGTATAGTGAAAGGATACAATCCTGACACATACTTTTTCTGACTTTAAAACACTCAGTATCTCCTTGTTCTGCTTGAACAACTGCCTCTCGATCTATGTACAGGTTCCTCATGAGCACAGTTAAGTGTTCTGGAATTCCCATTCTTTGCAGTGTTTTCCATAATTTGTTATGATCCACACAGTTGAATGCCTTTGCATAATCAATAAAACACAGGTAAACATCTTTCTGTTCTTCTCTGCTTTCAGCCAGGATACATCTGACATCAACAGTGATATCCCTAGTTCCATATCCTCTTCTGAATCCAGCTTGAATTTCTGACAGTTCTCTGTCAATATACTGCTGCAGCTGCTTTTGAATGATTTTCATTAAAATGAGATATGAGAAGAAACCATTGTAAAGATCTATTCAAAATCAGAAAGTCCAATGTATGAAGTATGAATCTAGGAAAATTGAAGATCTTCAAAAATGAAATGGAATGCATAAACTTTGATATCGTAGGCATTAGTGAGCTAAAATGGACTGGTATTGGCCATTTCGAATTGGACAGTCATATATTCTACTATACCAGGAATGATAAATTGAAGGGGAATGGCATTGCACTCATCATCAAAAAGAACATTTCAAGAGCTATCCTGAGGTACAATGCTGTCAGGGATAAGATAATATCCATACACCTACAAAGAAGACCAGTTAATATGACTACTATTCAAATTTACACTCCAACCACTAAGGCCAAAGATGAAGGAATTGAAGATTTTTACCAGCTTCTGCAGTCTGAAATTGATCAAATATGCAATCAGGATGTATTGATAATTACTGGTGATTGGAACGTGAAAGTTGGAAACAAAGAACAAGAAACAGGGGTTTGTGGTTGGAAAAATATGGCCTTGGTGATAGAAATGATGCCAGAGATCACATGATAGAAATTTCATGTGACAATGACTTCTTCATTGCAAATACCTTTTCTCGCCAACATAAATGGTGACTATACACGTGTGCCTCACAGGATAGAAAATACAGGAATCAAATCAAATATATCCGTGTAAAGAGATGATGGAAAAGCTGAATATTATCATTCAGAACAAGGCCAGGGGCTGACTGTGGAACAGACCATCAATTGCTCATATGCAAGTTCAAGTTGAAACTGAAGAAAATTAGAACAAGTCCATGAGAGCCAAAATACAACCTTGAGCATATCTCACCTCAATTTAGGGACCATCTCAAGAATAGATTTGACATGCTGAACACTAATGACCAAAGACCAACGAGTTGTGGAATGATACCAAGGACATCATACATGAAGAAAGCAAGAAGTCACTAAAAAGACAGGGAAGAAAGAAAAGACCAAAATGGATGTCAGAAGAGACTTTGAAAAGTGCTCTTGAAGTTTGAATAGCTAAAGTGAAGGAAAGAAATGATGAAGTAAAAGAACTGAACAGAAGATTTCAAAGGGCAGCTCAAGAAGACAAAGTAAAGTATTATAATGACATGGGCAAAGAGCTGGAGCTAGAAAACCAAAAGGGAAGAACACGCTTGGCTTTTCTCAAGCTGAAAGAACTGAAGAAAAAATTCAAGCCTCTAGTTGCAATATTGAAGGATTCTACAGAGAAAATATTGAACTACACAGGAAGCATTAAAAGAAGATGGAAGGAATACACAGAGTCAATATACCAAAGAGAATTGGTTAACATTCAAACATTTCTGGAGGTAGCATATGATCAGGAAACGATGGCACTGAAGGAAGAAGTCCAAGCTGCACTGAAGGCATTGGCAAAAAACAAGGCTCCAGGAATTGATGGAATACCAATTCAGGTGTTTCAACAAATGGATGCAGCACTGGAAGTGCTCATTCCTCTATGCCAAGAAATTTGGAAGCAGCTACCTGGCCAACTGACTAGACGAGATCTGTACTTATCCCTATTCCCAAGAAAGGTGATCCAACTGAATGCAGAAATTATCAAACAGTAACCACAGGTATACGAGTTAGAATTTACAACACATATTTTTTGTGAACACAGTTCAATTCATAACATCGACACTTGATTCAGGTGATGGAAAAGATGAAATTTGGAACTTCGAGTTGATATTGAATGGTTTAAGAATTTTGGGGATGATGTGATAGGGTGATAGTGTTTTGATTCATGGGAAGGACATGAATTTTGAGAGACCAGATGGTGGAAAGATACAGAGTTACTTGTTTTCCCCCAAAATATATGTTGACTTCCTGACCCTTGTACCAGTGAGTGTCTAAAAAGACAAGAAAAGACACAGATACACATGGGGGAGAGGGTAACAAACACTGTAAGGATCACCTACAAGCCAAGGAAAACCAAGGAACCAAGGAAAACCCAGGGCTACTAATAAGGAAAAAATCAATATGACCAAGACTCTGATTTGGACTTCTAGCTTCCAGAACTAAGAGAAAATAAATTTCTGTTCTTTAAAGCCATTGTTATGGCAGCACTTGGTAACTAAGTTAAAAAAAAAAAAATGCGGAATTTAATGGACCAGATGAGAAACAGGAATGATTCAATGGTTCAGTAGCGATTTACATAGCCCGGTCATTCAGGAAAAAAAAGACAATATATGACTCAATAGAAGTCAGTGTGCACAAAGGATGCTTAAGACTAAATGCCCCAACTCTACCTCTGATGTCTTGAAACTACGTAAGTCACATGGATTCTCAAAACTTCCCTGGAAGAAGAAAGAGGATTATAATTTTGACTCTCTGATGGAATAGAAAAATAAATTTTTATTTACAGTCAGTTTGTCATACAGACTCACTTGTCTCTCAGTTTGTCCATAGTGGCTTGCTTGATTGCAGTTCTAACATAGTGATGCTAGAAGCTATGCCACCAGTATTTCAAATACCAGCAGGAGCATCAGTGGTGGACAGCACTGCTTCCAGACTATGACAGACTTGGAAGAAGGATCTGGCAATCTACTTTAAAAAAAAATTGGCCAGTGAAACCCTCATGAATAACAGCAGAATATTGTCTGGTATAGTGCCGGAAGATGAGCCCCTCAGATCGGAAGGCACTCAAAATGCGACTGGGAATGGCTGCCTCCTCAAAGTATAGTCAACTTTAATGATGCAGATGGAGTAAAGCTTTCATCTGCTGATGTGACCTGACTGAAAATGAGGAGAAATAGCTGCAAACATCCATCAATAATAGGAACGTGGACTGTACGAAGACTGGACCTAGGAAAATTGGAAATCATCAAAAATAAAATGAAACGCATAAAGATCAATATCCTAGGCATTAGTGAGCTGAAATGGACTGGTACTGGCCATTTTGAATTGAACAATCATATGGTGTACTATGCTGGGAATGACAGCTTGCAGAGGGATTGCATTGCATTCATCATCAAAAAGAACTTTTTAAGATCTATCCTAAAGCACAACACTGTCAGTGATAGAATAATATCCATATCCCTACAAGGAAGACCAGCTAATAAGACTATTCAAATTTACACACCAACCACTAATGCCAAAGATGAAGAAATTGAAGATTTTTACCAACTTCTGCAGTCTGAAATTGATCAAACATGCAATCAAGATGCTTTGATAATTACTGGTGATTGCAACGTGAAAGTTGGAAACAAAGAAGAAGGATCAGTTAAGTTGGAAAATATGGCCTTGGTGATACACACTTACACAGACAAAAATTGTAAGAGACAAGAATGCAAAAGCAGGATTCACACTGTGCCCACTTTGTACTCTGAACCCAGTACTAGCAAGATATATTTCACTAAGAGTCCTAAACTTAAAATTATTTAATTTTGATTCTCTTAGTATCGTCAACTGGTGGCAAAATGGTAGATTAAAATAATAGTAATAATTTAAACATGTTTTAGCCATTTTAATATTATAATGTGAAGTGACTTAGAAGCTTTGCTATACACAGAGATAAATCCTTGATTGGCAAGTAGAATATACTGGTCAAAATTTATTTGGTATTTTTCTTCAAAGAGAAAAGTAATGATGTCATGGCAAAAAGTAAATATGAGGACACGGTGAAAGGATTCATTGTTTATCTAACAAGTTGTTCACAAATTCAGATTATTTAGCAGATGTCTTTCAAGGCTGAGCATTCACATTCAACAACTGTAAGCCAAACTGTGAACTGTTATCCTGTACTTGACAATATCCTTGTAATGGAAATTAAGTTTAAGAGTCAGAAGAAGAGAGGTGATCATCAGTAAAATAAGTAGTTTCTCACCCGTCATTGTATGTGACAAAAATTGTAGTGCCAGAGGTTTAAAATGAATGCATTAGTTATCTTTTTTCACTGAATGTGTCTTTTGCAAATAAGTTTCCCAATATAGCAGAAAAGACTGAGGAGTAAATTAGGGACCGTTTCACTGGCATATGACACAATTAACTAAACTTCCCAGTAATAAGATTCATGTATTGAAAAGGCCAACACTAGACTGAAAACTTTGGATGGTGCTAGCTCTTCAGAAATCATCCTGGAATTTCTCTACAGTGATTCCACTGGCGTAGCTCATTAAACTGGGGAAAAGTAGTGTTCACGTTTTATCTGTATATTTATGTCAGTTCAAACACTTTTTCACAAAAGGAAATTGCCCAGATAAGAAACTACAGTTATGCTTCTCAATTCAACCCAGTTTTTCAAAACTTAAGAGATTCATCTTAGCCATTAAATAAAAGAAAAATAAGAAAATATCATATGGTAAGTAATATAAAACATCATTTTTATAATGAAATACTGATGCCTTATAGAATTGAATGTAAAATTTTCACAAAATTTTAAGAAAGGGCAGCAATGAGGCAATTGGGTGCCGAGCATTAGCATTCCATTAGACGTCAATGGTTCATTTTCCTATATCATTAGACATACTTCATAGCCTTATGATCCTTCAATTCCTTGGTGATGATTTCAATCCTTTCAATAATTCAATAACTTTGTTCTACTTTGCTCATTAGCAAAAAGTACATCCTTGAGGAGTTATCAGCCCTTAACCCTCATAGAGATCCTCTCATTCTAAAAATAAGAATCAATGTTGTGGTCTCAGATCCAAATGAAAAGGACTAGACACCCTGGCAGCTGTGTCAATTGCTAATTCATAAGTGCCTCAGTGGTTTCTTTGGAAAAACAAGCAGAGAATACCGATCATGTTGAATTTTCCCCAAGCCCTGTGATCCTGGATATCACCCTTTTGTGTTCTGTAAAATGAACAAGATGGAATTAACATTCCCCTACGTTCATCTAAACTTTAGGTAGGCTTCTTCCTGACTCCAGACCCCAGACCTTTCTCTCTCCGTAAATATTATAGAATCCAGATAAAATTTGCTCCATCTGCCCTCAATAGTAAACTCAAGAGATTACTCCATGCCGTCCACACATCCCATTGCTTAATCTTCCTCTTAAGACTTTTGAATCCACCAGCTGTTTCTTGGGAACCACACAGGACAGTTGTATGCTGATCTATAGGGTTGCTACGAGTAGGAATCGGTTTGATGAAAATGGGTTTGGTTTTGTGTTTTTATGACTTTCAGTACTTCATATTTTTCAACCAGCTCATTTCAGGCTTTAAAACCTTTCCTTACTTCTGCTTCAATTGAGTAGGAGCTCAAGCAGTTCTGGTCTCTTTTTCCCCATTGTAATGGTCCCCTTCCCAACCTTTGCAGTGTTGCTTCCTTTCTCTCCTTTTCAATAGTCCTTTCCCTTTTCTTTTCTTTCTTTCTAATAATCTTTTTGAATAAAGTTGTTCTTACCTTTATTAACTTTACCTGGTGCAGGTTTTTTTTTTTTTCTTTAACACTGTTTTTTATCTTTTTTAATTTTTTATTTAACTTATCTCTCAGGAACTTGACTTTCCAGGAAATACAAAAAGGATCTTCAAAAAGGTCTGTTTGCAGTTGTAACCATAATAGTATAGGGTAATATTACTACAAATCACCAATGAATAATAAAAATATAACATGGCAATAAGCTAAAGGGCATAGAAGAAATATAAGGATAAGACTGTTTGAAGATGGTGTGATGGTTAAGGTCATGTGTGAGCTTGGCTGGGATATGATTTTTAGTGGTTTGGTACTTATGTAATGTTGTAATTTGACAGTTATATAATGATGTAATTTGTCGGTTATGTAATGATGTAATCATCTCCATGATGTCATCAGCCAATCAGTTGTAAGGGGAGTTTCCTTGTGAGTGTAGCCTGCATTCAATATATATGGACATTCTAGCAAAGCTCACTGGTTTTCTCACTTTGGGTCCTGAATACTGCTCATCATCATCTGACTTTCAGTTCTTGGGACTTGAGCCAGCAGCCCGTATCAGACCTGCCGATCTTGGTTTCATCAGCCCATGCAGCTACGTAAGTCAGGAGATGCCTCCAGCCTGATGCTTCATCCATGAACTTGGGACTTGCCACCCTCTACAAACACGTGAGCCATTTCCTTGAAATAAATCTCTCTCTCCCTATGTGTGTGTGTGTATATATATATATAAACAAAATTCTAAGGATGAATTTTCTAAATTGGTTCTCAAGTCTGGTCGGTCTTAAAAATGTTGATGACTCTGCTTCAACATTGTAAAGAGGACACTGCTAATCTATGGTGTGAGGTGGCAATGGAAATACGCAAAATATCACCACAAATAGATCAAGAATTGGTAAAAGGTAAGGCTCTAGGTGATCACATGTTTGATACTTTCCTACAATTTTATCAGAATGAGAAGTATAAGGAAGCTAGTTCATTGGTCCTACTCTTGCTAGACAAATTGGTGAAAGAAAGAGATGAGCTTAGGGCTTCAGAGTCATAGCACAAGAGCCACATAATCAACCTCAAAGTTGCTACTTATGCCCTGAAAGAAAGCCGTGTTTCTTGTAGTAACAGAGCAATATTGCAGAAAACCAAACCCAGAGTCTTACTGTAAGAGTGGATGAATTACAACATCAATTGAATTCTCAAGCTTGAATGATGTCTCAAGTTAAAGTGAAGGTGTTGATTGGGAAACAATGGAATCCTGAAACTTGAGATGGAGACATAGGAGCAGATAATCAGGAAGTTGTGGGCACTGAGACCTTAAATTCCATTAAATCACTCCTGCCAACAGAACCAGCCCTCTCACTCCCACCGGAAGAAATTACTTCAGCTGTGACTGCTAAGCCACCCTCTCCAGTGAAACCATTAGCCCTTCCACCCCCATCTGTTGAGATTAACCCAGTTGTGTCTGAAGAGCTTTTGTCTGAGTTATTTCCTGAGGTATCATCTGAAGTAGATGCCTTACAAGACATTGCTGGATGTTCTCAAAAGACATCCCCACTACCCATTTTTGATTCTAGACCTATAACTAGACTTAAGTCCCAGAGAGTCCCAAAAGGTGAAGTACAAAGTGTGACCCAGGAAGATATACTCTACATTCCAAAAGAACAGCTTGACTTTTCTAATATATACAAACAGAAACCTGGGGAATATGTGTGGGAGTGGATATTACGTGTGTAGGATAATGGTGCAAGGAACATAAACATGGATCAGTTTTAGTTTATTGATATGGGCCACTAAGCACAAATTCTTCATGCATTGTTTCAGTTTGAGAGGTTAGGAAACTATCTAATAGTTTATTTGGTTGGTTCATCGAAGCATAGATTACACAGTGGCCTACACTAATCAAGTTGAAGTACCAGACCTGCCTTGGTATACTGTACAAGAAGGTATCCAAAGGCTTAGGGAAAGTGGCATGCTAAAGTGGATTTATCAGGTTAGACCCACAGACCCATACATGGAGTGCCCAGAGGACACACCTTTTACCACAACTGTGAGGAACTAATTTCTGAAGGGAACCCCAGCATCCTTGAAGACTGCTCTGATTACTATTTTATGTAAATCTGATTTGACAGTGGGAGCTACCCTAAATGAATTAGGACACCTAAGCACAGTGGGGTTGATTGGACCTCATGGTGATAGGATCCAAGTGGCGGCACTCAATTGACAAAGACAAGGTGAAGGTGCTTAATGCAATGGACAGCAGAGTCAAAGCAGTAATCAGAATAGTCTGATTCGTAAGGACTTATGGCATTGACTACTTAGTCATGGTGTTCCTAGGAGTAAAATAGATGGGAAATCTACTAAATATTTACTTGACCTGTACAAGCAGAAGAATTTTAGGTCAAGTGAATGGCAGTCTCAGTTGAATTACCAGAATAGAGAGTCACAGCCCCGCAATCAATTCCCAGACTTCAACCAATTTACAGACCCACAACTCCTTGAATGAAGGGGAGGTCAGGTCCCCTTGAGGAAGAAACCCACTACACTGCCCAAAAATTATACTGTTAAATTTTTTCCCAGGCTTCGCCAAAGGAATCTACAGCCTTTTGCCAGAGTGACTATTCTCTGGAGAAAAGGAAATAATCAGACTTTTGGGGATTTTTGGTCACTGGCTCTGAATTTACACTAGTTCCAGGAGACCCAAAACAACACTGTGGCTGACCAGTAGGAGTTGGGGTGTATGGAGGTCAGGTTATTAATGGAGTCTTAGCTCATGTCCTTCTCAGAATGGGTCCAGCGTCTCCCCAAACCCATCCTGTACTGATTTGTCCAGGTCCAGAATGCATAATTGGAATATACTCGCAAACTGACAGAACCACCATATTGGATATGTGAAAAGTAGAGTAAGGGCTATTATGGTAGGAAAAGCCAAGTGGAAGCTATTAGAATTGCCCCTACCTAGGAAAATAGTAAACCAAAAGCAATACCACATTCCAGGAGGGATTGCAGAGATTACTGCCAACATCAAGGACTGGAAGGATGCAACGGTGCTGATTACCACCACATCCCCTTTCAGCCCACCTCCAACCACCTATTTGGCCTGTGCAAAAAACAGATAGATATTGGAGAATGACAGTGAATTATCATAAACTTAACCAGATGGTGACTCCAATTGCAGCTGCTGTTCTAGATATGCTTTCATTGCTTGAACAAATTAATACATCTCCTAGTACCTGGTATGCAGCTATTGATCTGCCTTTTTCTCCATTCTTCTGTTGAAGGACCACCAGAAGCAGCTTGTCTTCAACTGGTAAGGCTAACAATACACCTTCACTGTCCTGTCTCAGAGGTATATTAAATCTATAGCCTTATGTCATAATTTGGAAACCCTGTTGGTGTAGTGGTTAAGAGCTACAGCTGCTAACGAATAGGCGGGCAGTTAAAATCCACCAGGGGCTCCTTGGAAACCCTATGCAGCAGTTCTACTCTGTCCTATAGGGTGTTATGAGTTGGAATCGACTAGACAGCAACAGGTTATATTTAGACCACAGGGACCTTCAGCACCTTTCTCTTCCACCAGATGTCACACTGATTCATTATATTGATGACACTATGCTGATTGGACCTAGTAAGGAAGAAGTGTCAATGACTCTGGACTTATTGCTAAAACATTTGTGTGTTAGAGAGTGGAAATTTAATCCCACAAAAATTCAGGTGCCTTCCACCCCAGTGAAATTTCTAGGAGTCCAGTGATGTGGGGCATATTGAGATACTCCTGCTAAAGTGAAGGATAAATTGTTACATATCTCCACTCCTACAACTAATAAGAAGGCACAACACCCAGTGGGTCTCTTTGGATTTTGGAGGCAACATATCCCTCATTTTTGTGTGTTACTCCAGCCTATTTATCAAGTGACTTGAAAATCTGCTAGTTTTGAGTGGGGCCCAGACCAAGAGAAGGTTCTGAAACTGGTTCAGGCTGCTGTGCAAGCTGCTCTGCCACTTGGGCCATATGTTCTGGCTGATCCAATGGTGCTTTAAGTGTCAGTGGCAGATAGAGATGCTGTTTGAAATATTTGTCAGGCCCCTATTGGTAAATCACAGTGCAGACCCTTAAGATTTTGGAGTAAAGCCCTGTCATCCTCTGCAGACAACTACTCTCCTTTTGAGACATCGCTTTTGGTTTGTTACTGGGCCTTTTTAGAGACTGAATGCTTAACCACGGGCCACCAAGTCACCACTCAGCATAAGCTGCCCATCATGAACTGGGTACTATCTGACCATAGAGTCATAAAGTCAGATGTGCTCAGAAACACTCCATCATTAAATGCAAGTTGTATATATGAGATTGGACTCGAGCAGAGCCTGAAGGCACAAGTTGCATGAGGAAGTGGCCCAAATGCCCGTGGTCTCCACTCCTGTCACATTACTGTCATCTCTCAGTCAGCATCTATGGCCTCATTAGAAGTTCCTTATGATCAGTGACTGGGGAAGAGAAAACTCATGCCTGGTTTACAGACGGTTCTGCATGATACGTCGGCACCACTTGAAAGTGGACCACAGCAGCATGGCAGCGACTTTCTGACCTCTCTGAAGGACAGTGATAAAGGGCAATCTTCCCAATGGGTAGATCTTTAGGAAGAACACCTGGTTGTTCACTTTGCTTGGAAGGAGAAATGGCCAAATGTGCTATTGTATACTGATTTATAGGCTGTGGTGGATGGTTAGGGACTTGGAAGGAACATGATTGGAAAATTGATTACAAAGAGGTATTGGGAAGAAGTATGTGGATAGACTTCTCTGAGTGGGCTAAAGAAGTAAAGATATTTGTGCCTCATGTGAACGCTCACCAAAGGGTAATCTCAGCAGAGGAGGATTTTAACAATCAAGTGGATAAGTTGATGTGTTCTGCCGAAAGCAGTCATCCACTTTCTCCAGCCACTCAATGGGCTCATGAACAAAGTGGCCGTAATGGGCAAGGATGGATTTTATGTATGGGCTCAGCAGCATGAACTTACATTCACCAGGTCAACTTAGCTACAGCCACTAGTGAATGCCCAATCTGCCAGCAGCAGAGATCAACACTGAGTCCCTAATATGGCTCCTTCCCTAAAGGTGATCAGCCAGCAACCTGGTGGCAGGTTGATTACATTGGACTGCTTTCATCATGGAAAGGGCAGGGTTTTGCTCTTACCAAGATAGACATTCTGGATATGGATTTTCCTTCCCTGCATGCAATGCCTTTGCCAAAACTGCCATCTGTGGACTCACAAAATGCCTTATCCACCATCATGGTATCCTACACAGCATTACCTCAGATCGAAGGACTCACTTGACAACAAATGATGTACAGCAATGGGCCCATGTTCATGGAATTCACTGGTCTTACCATGTTCCCCATCATCCTGAAGCAACTGGCTTGACAGAACTATGGAATGGCCTTCTAAAGACAAAATTACGGTGCCAGGTAGGTGGCAATACCTTGCAGGGTTGGCCTAATGTCTATACTGTAAACCAGCATCCAACATATGTTGCTGTTTCCCCATAGCCAGGATTTAAGAATCCAGGAATTAAGGGGTGGAAATGGGAGCAGCACCATTCACTGTTACCCCAAATGACCCACTTGCAAAATTTTTGCTTTCTGGCCCCACTACCCTATGTTCTGCAGGTCTAGAGGTCTTAGTTCCAAAGGAAGGAATGCTTCCACCAAGAAACACAGTACTGATTCCATTGTACTGGAAGTTAAGAATGCCACATGGCCACTTTGGGCTCCTTATGCCTCCGGATCAACAGACAAAGAAGGGAGTTACCATACTGGCTGGTGTGATTGATCCTGATTGCCAAGGGGAAATTGGACTGATATTACATAATGGAAGAAGATTATGTCTGGAATACAGGAGACCCCTCAGGACATCTCTTAGTACCACCATGCCCTTTGATTAAAGTCAATTGAAAATTACATCAACCCAATTACAACAGGACTACTAATGGCCCAGACCCTTGAGGAATGAAGGTTTGGTTCACTCCAACAGGCAAATAACCACAGCTGCTATGGTGCTTGATGAAGGCAAAGGGAATACGGAATTGGTAGGGTAAGAAGGTAGTTCTAAATACCAGTTATAACAATATGATCAGTTGCAGAAATGAAGACTGTAATTATTATGAGTATTTCTGCCTTGTCTGTGTGCATCAAATATTTTTGTTTTCTTCACTTGTAAAATATAAGATGTGAACGGGGCTAGTGCATTTTTGGGTATTTACATGTTAGACGCAAGTATGAGTTTGTAATTATCTTTATTTAAAGATTGTGTATGGTTTAAGGAGATGTGTACAGGTGTCAAGTTGACAAGGGGTGGACTGTGATGGTTAAGGTTGTGTGTCAACTTGGTTGCGACATGATTCTCAGTGGTTTGGTAGTTATGCACTGATGTAGTTTGGCAGTTATGTAATGATGTTGACAGTTATGTAATGATATGACCACCTCCATGATGTGGTCTGATGTCATCAGTCAATCAGTTGTAAGGTGGAGTTTCTTGGGGGTGTGGTCTTCATCTAATATATATGGATTTTATGGCAAAGCTTGCTGGCTTTTGCTCACTCTGTATCCCGCATCTGGCTTATCATCAGCTGACTTCTGGTTCTTGGGATTCAAGCCAGCAGCCTGCCATATTGCCTGCCAATTTTGGGATTCATCAGCTTCTGCAGCCCATGAGCCAGCAGCTTCTGGTCTGACCTATCAATCTTGGGTTCTTCAGCCCTTGCAGTTATGTGAGTCAGAAGCCTCCATCCTGATGTCTCCCTTTGCTGGTATTGGTAAAACATATTACCTTACAAAATTATGTCAAAATAATATTCTTCATAATAATTTCCTCCCCCAAATGATAACATGTATCTCATTTGCTTCTATTACACTTTTCATTACTTTTTGTATTGGAATTCAATAATATTATAGGAATTTCAAAATAGTGGTAAATTATATCATTGGCATATCCAGTAGTTTTATTTTATAATATGCACATTAACTTCAGTCTTCTTAAGTGTTTTAATTTATATTAATTTAATTACATATTTTTCACAAAGTTTGACATGATTGCATCTGTGATGCCAATATCTAACATGTAATTCCTAATAAATTTGCGATTACAAAGGGCTAAACATTTAAAAAAGCATAACCTGTTCTCATACCAATTAATATTGACACTACACTTACACCTAAGATAATTTTCCTTTTCAAAAGTGAGATATGCAAAGTCTCAAGTACTTATTGAATTGACATCAGGGTTCATATTTTCCTTGATTTGCTAGGGATAAAAACATAATTAGATAAAAATAGACTTTGGTATTTTTTCCATTTTAAGGTATTTTGCTATTTCAGGACAAACCACTACATCATGTACATGTTTTTAACTTTTAAAACTTATTCTTTAATATTTAAAATGACAGTAATTTACCAGTATTAACTTCTAATTATCAATATTTGTTTAGAAATATTTAATGTGAATGACAGTTGAATCTTTGTGACATTACTTTAAAGATAGTTTTATTATTTGATTTTTTCAATAATCTCTCATTTCTCTATAAAATGTAATCAAATTGAACATTTTATATATATTATTAAGATCACATGCAAGTAAAGTTTTGCTGAAGATAATTCAAAAATGGTTGCAGCAGTACACTGACAGGGAAATAGAAATTCAAGCTGGACTCAGAAGACATGGAATGAAGGTTATCATTGCTGATGTCAACTGGATCTTGGCTGAAAGCAGAGAATACCAGAAAGTGTTTACCTGTGATTTATTGACTATACAAAGGCATTCAACTGTGTGGATCATAACAAATTATCCACTGTTGCGAAGTATGGGAGTTCCAGGATACTTAATTGTGCTGATGCGGAAACTGTACATAGATAAACAGATAGTTTTTCAAACAAAATAAAGGGATACTGCATGGTTTAAAATCAGGAAACGTGTGTGTCAGCGTTTATCCTTTCACCATACTTATTCAGTCTGTATGCTGAGCAAATAACCTGAGAAGCTGACTATATGAAGAATAATGTGACATCAGGATTGGAGAAGACTCGTTAACAATCTGCACTATGTGTATAACACAACCTTGCTTGCTGAAAGTGAAGAGGACTTGAAGCACTTACTGATGAAGTTCAAAAACCACAGCCTTCAGTATGGATTACACCTCAACACAAAGAAAACAAAAATTCTCACAACTGGACCAATAAGCAAAATTATGATAAATGGAGAAAAGACTGAAGTTGTCAAGGATTTCATTTTACTCGAATTAACAATCAATGCCCATGGAAATAGCAGTCAAGAAATCAAACAACATACTGCATTGGGCAAATCTGCTGCAAAAGACCACTTCAAAGTGTTAAAAAGCAAAGACGTCATTTTGAGGACTAAAGTGTGCCTGACCCAAGCCATGGTATTTTCAATCATCTCGTATGCATGTGAAAGACCGACAATGAAAAAGGAAGACTGAAGAAGAGTTTATGTACTGATATTATGGTGTTGGAAAAGATTATTGAATGTACTGTGGACTGCCAGAAGAATGAACAAACCTGTTTTGGAAGAAGTACAGCTAGAATGGCTAGAATGCTCCTTGGAGGCAAAAATGGTGAGACTTCATCTCAAGTAACTTGGACGTGTTATCAGAAGGGACCAATCCCCGGAGAAGGACATCATGCATGGTAAAGTAGAAACCCATTGCCACTGAGTCGATTCTGACTCATAGCCACCTTATAGGGCAGAGAAGAACTGCCCCACAGAGTTTCATGGAGCAGCTGGTAGATTTGAACTGCCAACCTTTTTGTTAATGGCTGTACCTCTTAACCACTGAACCACAAGGGCTCCCCTCAATGAGATGCAGTGAAACAGTGGCTGCAAAAATGGGCTCAAACATGGCAAAAATTTTGAGGATGGAGCAGGACCAGGCAATGATTTAGTCTGTTGTACATAGGGTTGCTATGAGGTGAAACAAACTCCATGGCAGCTAATAAAAACAACAACAAATATATATGTTTATAAGTATGAGTTAGCCAGACAAGGTATGTTGCAGCATGGAGTAGAGGAAAGTTGAGTAATGGAGAGATGTGCTTCAAGTAAACAGAGATAAATGCATAAAATCTTCACATATATGCATATGTGATGTATTTATATATATTTACTTACTTTTTATAAAAATCACATCTAACTATAAGATGCATACATATATACATCATGTGTATATGTATGTATCTTATAATTAGATGTCATTTAACATGTGTAACTTGTATATATGTGTGCATCTTATAATTAGATGTTACTTTTATAATGACATGTTATCTTGTATATATGTATGCATCTAATAATTAGATGTCATTTTTCTTAAAAATAAAAAAAAGGTTGAAGTAGAACTAAAATTTTGTTTCTCTACTACTAATCATCATAGAAAATTTTAGAAGGCTCTTTCATTTATCTGCAGCACAGATTTTTATAAATTAAAAGTAAAAAGCAAATTTAAATAAGACTTATGTCTGTTGACTTCATTATACTGGCTAGGAAATGAACAGTTAATGCCTGGACTTTGCTGCCAGGAGGGAGACATTAACAGGAATAATGGTACAGCAGAATGAGGGATTCGTTTTGAGCATAAAATCCAAGTAGCAGTGAAAGCTTTATATTCAAGGAGATTTTAGGTGTTCTGTTCTTCATTTCAAAGGTCAGACAATTCTTATAGCCAAAAAGAAACATCTTCCACAGATAAACAAGAAAACTCAGAATGTAGGGAGGCAGGGCTAAGATCAAGGCGTAGTCAGACACTTCCAGTGCTCCCGCTTACAACAAAGACCCAAAAAAAAAGTGAATCTAGGAGCCCTGAACATCAAAGGCAAAGTTGAGGAACTGGACTGAGTGGCAGGGGGAAGGAGAGACAGTTTGGAAGTAGGGAGGAATTGCCAGACCTGACACAGGGGAGCCAGAGCCCTTCAGGCCGGATCAGCTTGTGTGGATGGTGAGGCAAGCAATGGTGATCAGGAGGCGTTTTCCACCACAGGAGAGACCCAGCGGAAGAAAGTCTACTTGGGCATCCAGAACAAGTGAGAAACAGCCCTCGATCGGCAAAAGATAAGTATTTGCGTCTGGCCTACAACGCAGAACAAAAACACCCCCCTTTGGGAAAAACCTCTCTCCTATTTACCTCCCTGCTCCCTGCTCTGCACTGGGTCTGGGATGGCTTCAGCAACTGCCAAGTACCCGGGGCCAGAAGTAGGACCTTTCACGTGCCCTGAGTCATTCTCCTGGCCTTGGAGAGGGAACATTAACAAATGGGCAAAAATAAACTGCTGGCTTCCCTAAGCCAGGAACTCAGAGTAGGCACGGCTCCTTTGCCTAGGCAAAGGCATAAGCAGTCCACAGACTCTGAGTGCCTTTCACCCCTTCATAGACTTGTGTGGGCCCATTTCAACAGTGTAGGCCCTTATTACCACAGTGCAACAGGGTATATACCTGAAGTCTAACATCAACTGTTTCAGCTGTGAAGTGTCAGGTGTGTGACTTTTGACACTGCTCTGCCCTTTAAGCAGGATCTTCACTTACCCACATGAGGGGCCTGAGGACTGGTGGCTCCAACCATCCTATCTAGTCACCTGAGACAGGGGTCAAAGAATAAGTGGTGCCCCTCAGTAATTACAGCCAACAGCACTGGGTGCTCATAGTGTGGCTGCAAAACCCATGCACCTATGCGCTCTAGGAAACAGGGACACACTTTCCTCCCAGACACTCGGGGGCAGCCTTTGGCACCCTGCATTGCTCAGCGTGTGACCCCCTGCTGAAGCCAGATGCCTGTGCTTACACCAATCACTCATGCTTCTCTAGGACTGTAGGTGAGAGCCTGCACCACACACTTGGTGACCGACTACCTGCTCATCTGAGCTGAATCCATACAAGAAAAGTAACTGGAATCCTCTGCTCACATACAGAGTAACAGATCTAACCACTTGAGGACAGATCTTTAGAGCTTCAAAGGTACCAATAATCAAACTAGCTCACAAAAGCAGTCTATTTGGGTATATCAAAAGAAAACAAAATAAGAAGCCAGGACACAGAAAGCAAAAATAAAATGAATAAATATACTAACTTAATGATGGCTTGGAGACATACTCAGTATCAAGTCACATAAAAAGGCAGACTATGATGGCTTCAGGAAGCTCCCAAAATAAAAAATCAAGAAATTTTCTGGAGGAAAAGAATTTCTGGGACTTAATGGAGGCAGAATACAAAAGATAAATAAAGAACTCTTCAAGAGATCAGGAAGGAGATTAGTCAAAATTCAGTATAAGTAATAGAGGAACTTAAGAAAATTAGAAAAGAGCATAATGATGAATTTAACAGGCTTCAAGAATCCATAGAGAGATAACAATCAGAAATCCAGAAGATTAACAATAAAATTTCAGAATTAGACAACTCAATAGAAAGCCATAGGAGCAGAATTGAAGCAATGGAAGTCAGAATTAGTGAGATTGAAGATAAAACACTTGACACCAACTTATTTGAGGAAAAATCAGATAAAAGGATTTAAAAAAATGAAGGAAACCTAAAATTATGTGGGACTTTATCAAGAGGAATAACATATGAGAGATTGTAATACCAGAACAGGAAGGGATAACAGAAAATACAGAGAGAATTGTTGAAGATTTGTTGATAGAACACTTCCCTGATATCATGAAAGATGAGAAGATATCTATCCAAGATGCTTATTGAACCCCTCATAAGGTAGATCCCAAAAGAAAGTCACCGAGACATATTATAATCAAATTTGCCAAAACCAAAGATAAAGAGAGAATTTTAAGAACCACTAGGGATAAATAAAAAGTCATCTACAAAGGAGAGTCATTTAGACTAAGCTCAGACTTCTCAACAAAAACCAGGCAGGCAAGAAGGCAGTGGGATGACATATATAAAGCCTCGAAGGAAAAAAAATTGCCAGCCAAGAATTATATATTTAGCAAAACTGTCTCTCAAATAAGATTGTGAAATTAAGGCATTTTCAGATAAACAAAAGTTTAGGGAATTTGCAAAAACCAAGCCAAAATTACAAGGAATACTAAAGGGAATCCTCCAGTTAGGAAATCAATAATATCAGATAACAAAGCAAAACTAGAACACAGGGCAGTGCAACCAGGTATCAACCCAGACAGGGGAGTCACAAAAATAAATCAAAGCTAAAACATTGAAAATAAGGAAACAGAGATGTCAATATGTAAAAGATGACAATATTAAAACACAAAAGAGGCACTAAAAAATGTGGACATAGATTTTTCAAATGAGGAGGAAGTCAAGGCAATATAAAGAAATAAAAGACTGTTTAAACTTAGAAAAATGGGGGTAAATATTAAGGTAACCACAAAGGAAACGAACAATCTTACACATCAAATAAAAATACAAGAAAAATATAAAGACTCAACAAATATAAAATCAACAATGAAAAAGATGAAAAAAATACATAAAAACAACTCAGCTAAAAAATTAAGTGGAACAAAGAAACTGTCAACAACACACAAAAAAAGACATCAAAATGACAGCACTACACTCATACCTATCAATAATTATTCTGAATGTAAACAAGCTAAATGCATCAATAAAGACACAGAGAGTGGCAGATTGGATAAAAAAAAACACAATCTCTTTATACGCTGCCTACAAGAGACACACCTTAGACTTAAAGACACAAACAAATTAAACTCAAAGGATGGAAAAAATATATCAAGCAAACAACACAAAAAAAGAACAGGAGTGGCAAAAAATAATCTCTGACAAAATAGACTTTAAAATAAAATCTCCAACAAAGGATAAGGAAGGACAAATATAATGACTGAAGGATCAGTACACCAGGAGGACATAACTATAATAAATATTTAAGCATGCAATGAGAGGTCTCCAAAATACATAAAACAAATTCTAACAGCAGTGAAAAGAGAGATAGACTGCTCCACAATAATAGTAGGAACTTTAACACAGCATTTTCAGTGAAGGACAGAACATCCAGAAAGAACCTCAATAAAGACACAGAAGATCTAAATGCCACAATCAACCAACTTGATCTCATAGACATATACCAAACACCCCACCCAAGAGCAGACAAGTATACTCTCTTTTCCAACCTACATGGAACATTCTCCAGAATAGACCACATATTAGGCCATAAAAAAAGCCTTAACATAATCCAAAGCATCGAAATATTACAAAGCATCTTTTCTGATCATAAAGCCAATAACAGAAAAAGCAGGGGAAAAAAAAATCAAATGCATAGAAACTAGACAACACTTTTCTCAAAAACTACTGGGTTATAGAGGAAATTAGCGATGGAATAAAGAAATTCATAAATTCAAACAAGAATGAAAACACATCCTGCCAGAACCTTTGGGACACAGAAAAAGCAGTGCTCAAAGGTCCATTTACATCAATAAATCCACACATACAAAAAGAAGAAAGGGCCAAAATCAAAACATTAACCCTACAACTGGAACAAGTAGAAAGAGAGGGGTAAAAGAAGCCCTCAGGCACCAGAAGAAAGGAAATAATAAGAACTAGAGCAGAATTAAATGAAATAGAGAATAGAAAAACAATTGAAAGAGTTAACAAGACCAAAAGCTGGTTCTTTGAAAAGATCAATAAAATTTATAAACCATTGGCCAAACTGAAAAACGAAAATCAGGAGAGGAAGCAAATAACTCGTATAAGATATGAGATGGGTGATATCACAACAGACCCAACCGAAATGAAAAGAATCATAACAGAATACTATGAAAAATTGTGCTCTAACAAATTTGAAAACTTAGAAGAAATGGACAAATTTCTAGAAACTCACTACCTACCTAAACTAACACAAACAGAGGTAGAACAACTGAATAAACCTATAACAAAAGAAAAGATTGAAAAGGTAGTTAAAAAAACTCCCAACAAAAAAAGAAGCCCTGGCCAGGATGGTTTCACTGGAAAAGTCTACCAAACTTTCAGAGAAGAGTTAGCACCACTACTACTAAAGGTATTTCAGGGCATAGAAAAGGATGGAATACTCCCAAACTCATTCAAAGAAGCCAGCATAACCCTGACACCAAAACAAGGTAAAGTCAGCACAAAAAAAGAAAATTACAAACCAATATCCCTCATGAACATTGGTGCAAAAATCCTCAAAAAAATTCTAGCCACTAGAATTCAGCAACAGATCAAAAAAATAATTAATCATGATCAAGTGGGATCATCACAGGTATGCAGGGATGGTTCCACATGAGAAAAACAATCAATGTAATCCATCATATAAACAAAACAAAAGACAAGAACCACATGATCTTATCAATCAAGCAGAAAAGGTATTTGACAAAGTCCAACATCGATTCATGATAAAAACTCTCAACAACATAAGAATAGAAGGGAAATTCCTCAACATAATTAACAGCATTTATACAAAGCCAACAGCCAACGTCATCCTAAATGGAGAGAGTTTGAAAGCATTCCACTTGAGAATGAGAACCAGACAAGGATGCCCTTTATCACCACTCTTATTCAACATTGTGCTGGAGGTCCTAGCCTGTGCAATTAGGCTAGAAAAAGAAAAAAATGCATCTAAATTGGTAGCGAAGAAGTCAAAGTATCTCTATTTGCAGATGATATGATCTTATACACAGAAAACCCCAATGAATCCACAAGAAAACTACTGGAACTAATAGAAGATTTCAGCAAAGTTTCAGGCTACAAGATAAACATACAAAAATCAATTGGATTCCTCTACACCAACAAACAGGACTTCAAAGAGGAAATCATGAAATCAATACCGTTTGCAATAGCCCCCAAGAAGATAAAATACTTAGGAATATGTCTAACCAGAGAAGTAAATGACCTATTCAATGAAAACTACAAGACACTACTGCAAGAAACCAAAAGAGACCTACTTAAGTGGAAAAACATACCTTGCTCATGGATAGGAAGACTCAACATTGTGAAAATGTCAATTCTACTGAAAGTGATCTACAGATACAATGCAGTCCTGATGCAAACCCCAACAGTATTTTTTAATGAGATGGAGAAAGAAATCATCAACTTTATATGAAGAGGGAAAAGGCCCCGGATAAGTAAAGCATTACTGAAGAAGAACAAAGTGGGAGGCCTCACACTACCTGATTTTAGAACCTATTATACTGCCACCATAGCCAAAACAGCCTGGTACTGGTACAACAGATACATAGCCAAATGGAACAGAATTGAGAATCCAGACGTAAATTCATCCACCTACAAGCAGCTGATATTTGACAAAGGCCAAAGCCTGTCAACTGAGGAAAAGATAGTCTCTTTAACAAATGGTGCTGGCATAACTGGATATCCATCTGCAAAAAACTGAAAGAAGACCCATACCTCACACCATGCACAAAAACTAACTCAAAATGGATCAAAGACCTAAATATAAAATTGAAAACAATAAAGATCATGGAAGAAACAATAAAGACAATGCTAGGGGCCCTAATACATGATATAAACACAATGTGATCCATAAGTAACAATGCACAAACACCAGAAGAGAAACTAGATAACTGGGAGCTGCTAAAAATTAAACACTTACGCTCATCAAAAGACTTCACCAAAAAAGTAAAAGACAAACTACAGACTGGGAAAAAATTTTTGGCTACGACAAATCCGATCAGCGTCTAATCTCCAAAATCTACAAGATACTGCAAAACCTCAACAACAAAAAGACAAATAGCCCAATTAAAAAATGGGCAAAGGATATGCCCAGGCGCTTCACCAAAGAAGACATTCAGGCAGCTAACAGACACAGGAGGAAATGCTCATGATCATTAGCCATTGGAGAAATGCAAATCAAAATTACAATGAGATACCATCTCACCCCAACAAAGCTAGCATTAATCCAAAAAAACCAAAATAATAAATGTTGGAGAGGTTGTGGAGAGTCTGAACACTTATACACTGCTGGTGGTAATGTAAAATGGTACAAGCACTTTAGAAATCAATTTGGCACTTCCTTAAAAAGCTAGAAATAGAAGTATCATATGGTAGAGCAATCCTGCTCCTTGGAATATATCCTAGAGAAATAAGAGCTGTCACACAAATGCATGCACACGCATGTTCATTGCGGCACCATTTACAATAGCAAAAAGATGGAAACAACCTAGGGGCCCATCAAAGAAGAATGGATAAACGAATTATGGTATATTCACACAATGAAATACTATGGAACGATAAAGAACAACAATGAATCCATAAAACATAACTTGGAGGAATCTGGAAGGTATTATGCTGAGCGAATTTAGTCAGTCACAAAAGGACAAATATTATATAAGACCACTAATATAAGAACTCAAGAAAAAGTTTAAACACAGAAGAGAACATTCTTTGATAGTCAGGAGGATGGGGAGGAAGGGAGAGGGTTATTCGCTAACTAGATAGTAGACAAGAATTATCTTAGGTTAAGGGAAGGACAGCACACACTACAGGGGAAGTCAGCACAACTGGACTAAACTAAAGCTAAGAAATTTCCTGAATACAACCAAACACTTCAAGGCACAGAGTAGCAAGGGAGGGGGTCTGGGGACCATGCTTTCAGGGGACATCTAGGTCAATTGGCATAACAAAGTTTACTAAGAAAGTGTTCTTCATCCTACTTTGGTGAGTGGTATCTGGGGTCTTAAAAGCTAGCGAGCAACCATCTAAGATGCATCAATTGGTCCCAACCCACCTGGAGTAAAGGAGAATGAAGAACACCAAAGACAAAAGAAAAGTATTAGCCCAAGAGACAGAAGAACCACATAAAACAGAGACTCCATCAGCCTGAGACCAAAAGAACTAGATGGTGCCTGGCTACCACCAATGACTGCCCTGACAGGGAACACAACAGAGAGTCCCTGATGGAGCAGGAGAAAAGTGGGGTGCAGAACACAAATTCTAGTAAAAAGACCAGACTTAATGGTCTGACCAAGACTGGAGGAACCCCAGAAAGCATGACCCCCAGACTCTCTGTCAACCCAGAATTAAAACCATTTCTGAGGCCACCTCTTCAGAAAAAAATTAGAGCAGAATATGGGACATAAAATGATACTCATGAAGAGTGTGCTTCTTAGCTCAAGTAGGTGTATGATACTAAATGGACAACTCCTGTCCAGAGGTGAGGTGAGAAGGCAAAGAGGGTCAGAAGTTGGTTGAATGGACATGGGAAATCAGGGGTGGAAAGGAGGAGTGTGCTGTCACAGTACAGGGAGAGCAATTAGGGTCACATAACAATGTATGTATAAATTTTTGTATGAGAGACTAACTTGAATTGTAAACTTTCACTTAAACTACAACAATAAAATAAAAATTAAAAAAAAGAAAACTCAGTGTAGAAAAAGGGCTAAAGTATTTGACGGTATTGACCTCCCTAAAAATTAACATATTTGACAGTATTGGCACTCCCAATGATGAATTAAGCATAGAGCTTTGCAGAGAATATTGGAGAGGGTAGACTTAAGAGGCCATATCAGAGAGGACCATGCAAAATTATATCAAGCATGAGAATAGAAGTCCACAGCCAACAAATAACCTTATCAATGCAGACTGAAAACACTTGGAAGATATCAAGCAAAAACTGAAAAAATTTTGACAGAATAATAATAAAGATTGTTTTCCTTTATATTTTAGGAATTGTTAATTGATTTTCTGAATACACTGAATAGTGATTTTATTTACTTTGTTTATTCTTATATTAAAATATACATATTTCCCATCATCAAATATGATTTGGTTATTCTCAAAAATATGTTTCTTATCTACAAGATACCTGATTTTTTAAAACCCTTCCAAGTATTTTATATATAGTTAATTTGGTTGAATTTATTATGAGTTTTAAAAACAAGTGAGCAAATTTAAGTAAATGGCACCACTTATAAAATCCCATCACTAGAAATTTCCTTTCTGTTTGGGTCCTTTCCAGTTCCTATTTAAAGAATATGATTGATTTTGGTAAAAGAAACACTGAACAAATAATAAATGAAAGAATAAATGTGTATAAACACTGATAACAAGAAAGTATAATTATATTCAATTCTAATTATTTCTTTGCCCATCAAAGTAATTGCATTTTTTTCTTCTTCTTCTTCTGGAGTCTCCATAAATTGATCTTGTCAGTGACATCATATTACACAGAACTGTGAAAATAAGAAAAAGTTTAAGAAATCTGCTTTCTATGTTTATGAACTAGCTCTTTTCAAATAACTATTGACAGATCGACCAAATACAAACTTGGCAAATGAATTATGCTATGTGATATGAAACGAGTAATTCACTTACAGCTCCGTTTGACTATTTTTGTGATTCTTACCCATAAAACCTGATTGTTCAGTAATCAGAATTTCTGATACCTTCCTAAAAGGAAATAATATTGTATCAAGAAAAAGACCTGATGCAACCCTAGCATTTAATGGGCTCAGTTAAATGCTCTGCTCTAAAGAAAATATGTTTTTTGTATTCATAGGAAAGAAACACAAGCTTAGTTTTCAACTTTTGTAGTCAACATTCTGTATGAAATCTCACTGCATTAAGTTCCCTCTCAGGTAAAAGTAGATTAAGCTGTTTTAACCACTTCTGCTATCCTTTAGTGACAACAAGATGCAAAAAAAACTAGACCTTCTGCAGTTTTAGGAAGGAGAGGCATTCTCTTCAGGGACAATTACAAAAAGCACTGAAATAATAAACTATCATAGAAATTTATACTACTACTACTGTGCTATTCAGGCAATGATTAAATTTATCAACTGAAAGTTATTAAAAAATATTGAGTAAAGTAATTAGAAAACAATGGGGATAGACGTTGGAAAAGAATCTAGAAGAAATGAAATAGGATTATTGATACATTTGAATTTACCATAGATAAGAATGTTGTTGTTAGTTGCCATTGAGTCACTTCAGACTCATGGCAACCTTATGTAAAGCATAATGAAACATTGCAGCATTCTCACAAATGTCGCTGTGTTCTAGCCCATTGTGACTCTTGTGTCAATCCATCTCATTGAAGGTTTCCCTCATTTTTGTGAATCCTTTCCTTCACTAAACATGGTAAAGATAAAAAAAAAATTAATGTAGAAAAATGAATTATAAAGTAATGAAGCTTGGCAATGATATTTCACAGGCATTGCAAGTCTCCATGGCAAAGGGGTCACAAAACTGATTTGAAGCACTTTGAAGAAAAACCGATATGCATATCTTGTCATTAGGTACTGTGGAATCGATTTCAACTCATAGCGACTCTGTGTGATAAAGCAGAACGGCCCCACAGGGTTTTCTAGACTTTAATCTTTTCGGGGAAGATCACCAGCTCCTGAGGAGCTGCTGGGTGGGTTCAACCGCCAGTCTTTTCATTAGCAGCCAAGTGCTTAACCATTGTGCCCCCAGGATTCCTTATCCATAATTTGGTGTGATAAAGTAGGCTTTATAAAGATAAGGGCAAAAGAGATGATCCAAAAGGAAATAAAAATTATATAAAGAAATATATGCAATTTTTTTAAGGAAAATAAAATTTCCTGGGGATATTACATGAAAATTGTCATTCATTAACTAGTATTTACTGAACTAGACCTTAGAGAGAAAATGTGAGCTAAAGAGAAAAATGTCACACATATTTTGTCCAATGAGAGGAGAAAGACAACAAATAAATAATCACAGAAATAAACACCCATAAAAAGTGATAATTTCTATGATGTAAGGAAACTAGTGCTCTGATATTATGAAAAAGGACCTAATTTACATTAGAGAATTACAGGAGTTTTCTTTTCATTTCTTTCTTTTTGGGAAAAATTTACTTTTAAACCTAGACCTCATTGATGAGTGTAAGTTAGCCAGGCAAGAGATTTTGGAGCTTGGAATAGAGAAGAGTCAACTAATGGAGAGATATGCTTTAAGCAAAGAGAGATGAATGCATAAAAACTTAAAATTATTAATGTTTCAGCATTGTCCAGGCACTGAATAAAACTAGACTGCCTGCAGAGTAAGAATGACTAGAGATAAAGCTAGAAGGGCAACATGAGGGCAAGTTCAAAGAATTTTAATTTTATTCTTTATGCAATGAGAAACTACTGAAAAAAACTAATCAAAGAAGTTACACCAAGGGATATATATTTTAAGCTTATTCTGGCTGCTGTAAGCAGATGGAATTGTTTGGGGGCAAGAGTGCAAGAGAAGTTATTATAGAAGATGAGTCAAGAATTTATGGTGAAAAGCTAACAACTACCAAAAAAGAGCAGGAGTGGCAATACTAATCTCAGATAAAACAGACTTTAAAACAAAATCCACCATAAAAGACAAAGAACACTGTATAATGATTAAGGGGAAGATCCATCATGAAGACATAACCATAATAAACATCCACGCACCCAACCACAGGGGTCCAAAATACATAAAACAAACTCTAACAACACTGAAAAGATAAATTGACAGCTCCACAATAATAGTAGGAGACTTCAACACACCACTCTCAATAAAGGACAGAACAACTAAGAAGAAACTCAGCAAAGATACAGAAGACCTAAACGGCACAATCAGCCAACTTGACTTCATAGACATGTATGGAACAATCCATCCAACTGCTGCAAAGTACACATCCTTTTCCAATGCACATGGAACGTTCT
>NW_004444234.1:251587-273603 GCF_000243295.1 Trichechus manatus latirostris | reverse complement strand
AGAATGAGAAACGTACATGGATTATGGAAGTCATTGGTGACCCTAGCAAGAGCAGAGGACAAATGCAGTTGGAGACAATAAAACTTGCTCTACTTTTCTACGAATAAAGGGAACTTCTTAGGATAAAGTAACATAACACCTCAGGATTACCTTTTGGAAGAAATTAATTATATATTTTCATGTATATAAAAAAAGTTCAGTACATTTAATTTTTCATGTATTAAACCAATTAAAATTATAATCCACCTGAAGTTTGCTTTTCATAAATATTTATGCTCAAGGTATATTTTAAAGATACAATCTACTTTTTGTTTAATTATCACATAGTTGTCCTTGAACAATATAATTGTCAATATTCTGGTAATATTAGAGGAGACGAAAAAGAGTATAACATGAAACTGACAATCGCTAATTTCAAAAAAGTAAATAGAAAGACAATAAATACGTGAACCAAAGGAATTTTAGACATTTTGAAGTCCATCCTTTTGTTTTACAATAAGAAAATTAAACCTCTGAAAGAACAGCCTCTCATCAGACCATGACATTGCAAAAAAATGTTCTTTTCTGTGCTATTCTAGTAAAATATCATCTTCTGAAAATGATAAATATTAATGAAAATGTTATTCAGAAATCAGGCTTCTCTTCAATAAACAAATATATAAAACAAGAATATGTCTACTCAAGCAATTCTTAGTAAGCTGATTTTAAAATTGGCCTACCACAGGGAGTAATTATCTAATTGCCTACTAGACTGTAAAGTAAAAAATATTTTTTTCTCAAATTCCAGGGAAATCTCACAGTAAGCTCTGGTGACCCGGAATTTACTAGTTTACTAGGCAGGACTATTTTCCCCTGGTTTTCATTTATTGACCACAGGACTGCTGCTGGTGAAACCTGATGACATTCTTATGTACTGTAGATTTCCAAAGAACTGTGCTTCAGTTTTAAATGAAATGTGACTCTGTGCTTTACTTGTGTTCTCACTATTATCTTCCAGATTTGCTTCTATATTTTGAATGGTACTTAGGTGGACTCTCAACAACCTAATGAGGTAATTTATAGAAAAGTATATGCCTAGCCTGTTGAAGCAGGTTATCATTGCTAAGCATTACTTCACTGTAATAATTTAACCTGAAAAAATTCCTCAATAAAATGCTGGTTTTCTAGCATAAACTTAGTAATTTTAAGAAAAGGAGTCAACAAATAAACCTATCAATATTAAGGATAGAAATAATGTGGTTTCCACAAAAAGTCAATTTTTTATATATTTAGGATTTTTTAAATTAAAATAAGAACAAAGAAAGGGAAGGAAGAAAAGAAATACCAGTGTGAAACAAAATTATTTTTCAGAAAATGCTTTTTGGTGCCCTTTTCCTTATTGATCTTTTTCATGTAGAGAAATACTCTGAGATACATACAAAGTAGCCCTGACCCTAAAGTCAGAAAACTTGGCTCTGCCTTTGGTAGCTCAGTAGGCTTGAGTAAGTTAGAAAACCTTTCTTAAATTCAGTTTCTTTGAAGGTAAATTGTAGCTAAAATTCCTTATTTTCCTCACAGAATTATTGTGAGGAGAATAAACACCTCATAAACTGTAAAATATTATGTTAGTGTATGGTATGTTGTTGTCATTGTTAGTTGCCACGAAGGCAATTCTGATTCATGGTGACCCCATGTACGCAGAATAAAACTGCCCTCCACAGGGCTTTCAAGATTGTGAGTTTTCAGAAGCAGATCACTAGACTTTACTTTCGAGGCACCTGTGGGTGAGTTTGAACTGCCAAGCTTTCTATTAGTAGTCCAGCACTTGACCATATGTGACACCCAGGGACTCCCAGAGTTAGGTATAGCTTTAAATTAAAAAGAATATATATATATGTGTGTGTAAGTATATATATATGTATATTCCCTATTGATTTTTAAAATATAGGAACAAACTCTTTAAAGCAAACCAATTAAAACTGCATTTAATGTAATCCAAATATAGACCATTACCATGTGGATTCATGACTAGTCTACAGTATTTTTAGCAAGCTGAGAATTGATAAAAATGGAGACAAAATTTCTATTTTCAGGTAATACTGATGTAAAACTAGAGTTTGTAATTATTGAAAATATAAGGTCATCCAATTATTTTTAACTAACTCTATTTTCAAAACATTAGATTTCTTCGAAGGTGGCTGTGGCAGGCAGACTTAAAGATGACCTCAAGTAAACTCCACCTTCTGATAGTCACACCCTTGAGTGTGTGTAGGACCTGTGACTTACTTCTAACAGGTGGAATATGACAAAAGTGATGAAATATCACTTCCATGATTATGTAACTGTGGGAAACTAAATTTTTCCTGGATTTCTCAGTGTACCCATAAAAAAAACCTAGCCGTTTTGCAACATCTTCACATACCTTGAGAATTAGATAGGTAGACATTTTCTAGTCAATTGTTATGATCCAAAAGAATAATAAACCATCTCTCATCTCCCCAAGAAAGACAAATTGTTATAGCCAGGAGTAGGTTCCTAGGTTAAACCCCTAAAGTGTCAGGAAGACAGGAAAGACTATCTTCCTAGACATTTACATTTCAAGAAAGAATGAGGCCCAAAAACTTGGAGAGGACATATTTCTAGGTTGTACTCAGGAACTATTTGGTTCTTAAACCAAAAACTAGTTGCCCTCAATTTGATTACGTCTCATGCTGACCCCATGTATGTCAAAGTAGAACTGTACTCCATACAGTTTTCAAAGACTGATTTTTCAGAAATCCGTCTCCAATTCACCGCATATACATATTCAGAATAATATTAATACGAATGGATATTAAAAGTCCAACAGTTACATAAAATTGTGAGTTTCATCTTGCTGGCAGACCCTCTTTATTGTTTTCTCAGTTTGCATGCTTTGATGAAGAAAGTGGCTGCTTTGGAGAGCTCTATATGACAAGGAACTGAGGGAAGCCACCAGCCAAAATCCAGCCAGAAACTGAGGCCCTCAGTTCAACAACTTAAAGTTAACTGAATTCTGTCAACAACAACATTAACATAGAATCAGACCCTTCCCCTGTGAAGTCTTTAGATGAGACCCAGAGCCTGGATAACACCTTGATTGGAGCCTTAGGAGAGACTCCCAAGCAGAGGACACAGCTGAGCCATGCTTAGACTTTGACTAACAGAATTGAGATCATAAGTATGTGTTGTTTTAAACCATTAAGTTTGGGATGATTTTTTATTAAGTAATAGCTAAACTAATACAATGAACTCAAAATCTATAGCACACAGATATTGAATAATTTCATTAGTGCAAGTTATGTCATATACATTATCATACAATGAAGATATGCAATGTAAAGTACCAATTTTCTTAATAAATTAAGAAAGTAGTTTTGAGGAACCTATTTCTTTAGAGTATATTTAATTTATCAATTTTTTAAAAGTCTCTATGAATTGTTAAGTGTTACTAAAATCATTTGTTGATATAAGGATAGTCATATAGATCAATCGCATAAAGTTGAGAGTTCAAAAATAAATCTGTACAGCTATGATCAGCTGATTTTTGTTTCGTTTTGTTTTGATATGCCCAAATAAGCTGTTCATGTGCACTAGTTTGATAGTGGTGCCTTTAAAGCTCTAATGTCCTGTCACCAGGTAGTTAGGTCTGTAACTAGGTATGTGTGCCCAGGAGTCCCTTAAATTTTCCTGTATGGATTCAGCTTAGGTGTCCAGGCAGTCGGTCACCAAGTGTGTGGTGCAGGTTCTCTCCTACAGTCTTAGAGAGGCATGGGTGATTGGTGTAGAGACAGGTATCTGGCTGCAGTAGGGGGTCACGTGCTGAGCAAGGCAGGGGGCTGACAGCTGCCCCTGAGTGTCTGAAAAGAAAGCATGTCCCTGTTCCCTAGAGCAAGTAGGTAGGTGAGTTTTGCAGCTGGCCTATGAGAACGCTACTCTGTTGGCTGTAAGGACTGGGAGGCACCACTTATGCTTGGACCCCTGTAGCAGGTGGCTAGGTGGTGTGGGTGGAGCCACCAGTCCTCAAGCCCCTGATGTGGACAGGTAAGTCACCTGCTTAAAGGGCAGAGCAGTGTCAATTGTCACAAATCTACCACTTCACAGCTGAAACAGTTGAAGTTAGAGTTCAGGTGTTTATCCTGTTGTACTGTGGTAGTGAGGGTTTATGCTATTGAGATGGGTCCACACAAGTCTACACAGGGGTGGAAGACACTCAAAGTCTGCAGACCCCTTATGCTTGTGCCTAGGCAAGGAGCTGTGCCAACCCTGAGTTCCTGGCTTAGGGGAGCCGGTAGCTTGTTTTTTTCCTGTTTGTTAATTTGTTCCCTCTCCAAGGCCAGGAGAATGGGTCAGGGCACCTTAAAGGATCTACTGCCGGCCCAGGGGACTCAGAGATCGCTGAAGCTGGCTGGACTCAGTGCAGAGCAGGGAGAGAGGAGGTAAATGGGAGAGAGGTATTTCCCAAAAAGTTTATTTTTATTTTTTATTTTTATTGAATCCCACGAAAAGCCACATGCATGTACCTATGTTTAGCCACTTGGGAGCTGCTTTTCACTGGTTCGGAGTGTCCAAGCAGAGTCTCTGCTGCCGGATCTCTCTCAGTGTGGAAACTGCCACCCAAGCGAGCGAGTGGAGCTGTATGCCTGCCTCCCTGTGCAACCCAAGCTGACCCGGGCTGAAGGGCTGCAACTCCTGCCGGGTCAGGTCAGGCAACTCCTTGCTACTTCCAAACCGTCAATCTCTCCCCCCGCCACTCAGTCCTATTCCTCAATTTTGCCTTGTTCAAGACTCCTAGATATTCATATACAATCAAATCACTTGTTTTTTCAGGTCTTTGTTGTAAGAGGGACATAGGAAGCCGTCTGATTACTCTGCCATCTTGGCCCCACCTCCTACATCTATGATCAGTTGATTTTTGACAATGTTGCCAAATCTATTCAATGGGGAAAGAACAGTCTCTTTAATAAGTGGTGCTGGACCAACAGGATCTCCACACGCAAAAGAATGAAATTGGACCAATGCCTCACACCATATATGGAAATAGCTCAAAATGGTTCAACGACCTCAATATGAGAACTAAAACTATAAATCTCTTAGAAGAAAACATAGAAATAAAACTTCAAGACCTTTTTTTTTTTTTTTGATAATGGATTCTTAGATATAACACACAGAAACATGAGCAGATAAAGAAAAAAATAGATAAATTGGACTTCCTCACAATGAAATATTTTTGTGTATCAAAGCACTTTAATAAGAAAGTGAACAGAAATCTACAGAATAGGAGAATATATTTGGGAATTATGTATCTGATAAGGGTTTAATATCTAGAATATATAAAGAATTCCTATAACTGAAGAACAAAAAGATGAACAATCCAATTGGAAAACTGAGCAAAGGACTTAAATAGAAATTTCTTCTAAGAAGATATGATCATGGTCATCAAGCACATGAAAAGATGCTCAACATTATTAATCATTAGGGAAATACAAATTAAAACTACAAGGAGCTACTTCTTCACACCCACTAGAATGGCTATATCAGAAAAAGGGAAAATAATAAGTGTCGGTGACATTGTGGCAAAATTAGAATCCTCCTGCATTGCTGGTGGGAATGCAAAATAGTGCAGAATCTATGGAAAACAGTGAGGTAATTCCTCAAATAGTTAAAATAGAATTACCATACGACCCAGCAAATCCATTCCTATGTATATACCTAAAAGAATTGAAAGTAGACACTCAAAAAAGATACTTGTACACCAATGTCCACTACAGCATTATTTACAATAGTCAAAAGGTGGTAGCAAGTCAAGTGCCCGTCAACAGATGAATGGATAAACAAAATGTGATACACACACACACACATATATATATATCCCCACGCATTTGTCAGTTTGTTGTACTGTGTTGGCTTGCATGTTGCTGTGATGCTGGAAGCTATGCCACGGGTATTTCAAACACTAGCAGTGTCACACATGGTGGAGAGGTTTCAGCTGAGCTTCCAGACTAAGTCAGACTAGGAAGAAGGGCCTGGCAGTCTACTTCTGAAAATATTAGCCAGTGAAAACCTTATGAAGAGCAGCAGAACATTGTCTTATATGGTGCTAGAAGATGAGCCCCTCTGTTTGGAAGGTGCTCAAAAAACAACTGGGGAAGACCTGCCTCCTCAAAGTAGAGTCGACCTTAATAACATGGTTGATGTCAAGATTTTGAGACCTTAATTTACCCATGTGACATGACTCAAAATGAGAAGAAACAGCTGCAAACATCCACTAATAATTAGAATGTGGAATATATGAAGTATGAATCTAGACTAATTGTAAATCATCAAAAATGAAATGGAATGCATAAACATCAATATCCTAGGCATTAGTTAGCTGAAATGGCCTGGTATTGCCCATTTTGAATGGGACAATCATATGGTCTACTATGCTGGGAATGACAAATTGAAGAGGAAAGACATTGCATTCATTATCAAAAAGAACATTTCAAAATCTATCCTGAAATACAACGCTGTCAGTGATAGAATAATATCCATGTGACTACGAGGAAGACCAGTTAAAATGACTATTATGCAAATTTATGCACCAACCATTAAAGCCAAATATGAAGAAATTGAAGATTTTTACCAATTTCTGCAGTATGAAACTGATCGAACTTGCAATCAGGATGCATTGATAATTACTGGTGATTGGAATGTGAAAGTTGGAAACAAAGATCAGGGAACAGTGGTTGGAAAATATGGCCTTTGTGATGGAAATGATGCCGGAGATTGCATGACAAAATTTTGCAAGACCAATGACTTCTTAATAGCAAATACTTTTTTTCGCCAACATAAACAGCGACTATACACGTGGACCTCTCTGGATGGAAAACACAGGAATCATATTGACTATATCTGTGGAAAGAGATGATGGGAAAGCTCATTATCATCAGTCAGAACAAGGTCTGGGGCTGACTGTGGAAGAGACCATCAATTGCTCAGATGCAAGTTCAAGACAAAGCTGAAGAAAATTAGAATAAGTCTCTAAGAGCCAAAGTATGACTTGAGTATATCTCACCTGAATTTAGAGTCCATCTCAAGAACAGATTTGATGCATTGGACACTAATGATGAGTTGTGGAATGACATCAAGGACGTCATACATGAAGAAAGCAAGAGGTCATTGAAAAGATAGGAAAGAAACAGCAGACCAAAATAGCAGTCAGAAGAAACTCTGAAGCTTGCTGTTGAAAGCAGAATAGCTAAAGGGAAAGAAAGAAATGATGAAGTAAGAGAGATGAATAGAAGATTTCAAAGGGCAGCTAGAGAAGACAAAGTATTACAATGAAATGTATGAAGATCTGGAGTTGGAAAACCAAAAGTGAAGAACACTCTCAATATTTCTCAAGCTAAAAGAACTGAAGAAAAAATTCAAGCCTCGAATTGCAATACTGAGGGATTCTATGGGGAAAATATTAAATAACGCAGGAAGTATCAAAAGAAAATGGAAGGAATACAGAGTCACTGTACCAAAAAGAATTGGTCTACGTTCAACCATTTCAAGGGGTAGCATATGATCAAGAACTCATGGTACTGAAAGAAGAAGTCCAAGCTGCACTGAAGGCATTAGCAAAAAACAAGAGTCCAGGAATTGATGGAATACCAATTCAGATGTTTCAACAAACAGATGCAGTGCTGCAAGAGCTCACTGGTCTGTGCCAATAAATTCGGGAGACAGCTACCTGGCCAGCTGAATGGAAGAGATCAATATTTGTGCCTATTCTAAAGAAAGGTGATCCAACAGAAAGCGGAAATTATCGAAAAATATCGTTTATATCTCGCACAAGTAAAATTTTGCTAAAGATCATCCTAAAGCATTTGCAGCCGTACATTGACAAGGAACTGCTAGAAGTTCAAGCCTGATTCAGAAGAGGACATGAAATGAGGGATATCATTGCTGATGTCAGATGGATCGTGGCTGAAAGCAGAGAATACTAGAAAGATGTTTAGCTGTGTTTTATTGACTACGTAAAGGCATTCGACTCTGTGGATCATAAGAAATTATGGATAACATTATGAAGAATGGAAATTCCATAACACTTAATTCTGCTCGTGAGGAACCTGTACTTAGACCAAGAGGCAGTCATTCGAACAGAACAAGGACATACTGAGGTTTAAAGTCAGGAAAGGTGTCTGTCTGGGTTGTATCCTTTTACTATACTTATTCGATCTGTACGCTGTGTAAGTAATTTGAGAAGCTGGACTATATGAAAAGTGGCATCAGAATTGGAGGAAGACTCATTATTAACATGCAATATACAGATGGCACAACCTTGCTTGCTGAAAGTGAAGAGGACATGATGCACTTACTGATGAAGATCAAAGACTACAGCCTTCAATATGGACTACACCTCAACACAAAGAAAACAAAAATCCCCACAACTGGACAATAAGCAACATCATGATAAATGGAGAAAAGATTGAAATTGTCAAGGAATTCATTTTACTCGGATCCACAATCAACACCTATGGCAGCAGCAGTCAAGTAATCAAATGATAAAAACTACTTGGGAGGAGTGTGCTTCTTAGTTCAAGTAGATACATGAGACTAGATGGGCAGCTTCTGTCTGGAGGTGAGATGAGAAAGAAGAGAGGGTCAGGAGCTGGTTGAGTGGACACGGGAAATCAGGGGTGGAAAGGAGGAGTGTGCTGTCAAAGTATAGGGAGAACAATTAGGGTCACATAACAATGTATGTAGAATTTTTTTTTTTATGAGAGACCAACTTGAATTGTAAACTTTCACTTAAAGTACAACAATAAAAATAAAAATACAAAGAAATCAAACGATGCATTGTATTGGCAAATCTGCTGCAAAAGATCTCTTTTAAGTGTTAAAAAGCAAAGATGTCACTTTAAGGACTAAGGTGTGCCTGACCCAAGCCATGGTGTTTTCAATTGCCTCATATGCATGGGAAAGCTGGACAATGAATAAGGAAGACCGAAGATGAATTGATGCCTTTGAATTATGAAGCTGGCAAAGAATATTGAACATAACATGGACTGCCAGAAGGAAGAAATCCATCTTTGAAGGGGTAGAGCCAGAATGTTCCTTAGAAGTTAGGGTGGTAAAACTTTGTCTTATATACTTTGGACACATTATTAGGAGGGACCAGTCCCTGGAGAAAAAACATCACACTTGGTAGAGGGTCAGTGAAAAGGAGAAAGCCCTTCAAGGAGATAGATTGACACAGTTGCTGCAACAAGGTGCTCAACCATAACAACGATTTTGAGAATGGCATAGGACCTAGCAGTGTTTTGTTCTGTTGTACATAGGGTCACTATGGGTCAGAACCTATTTGAATGCACCTGACAATAACCACAACATATATTCATACACACACATGTATACACACACAAAATGGAGCATCATTCAGTCGTAAAGAGAAGTAAAATTCTAATACATATTATAGCATAGACGAACCTTGACAACGTTATGCTGGGTGGGTTAATTCAGACACAAAGGGATAAATACCTCACTTCTGTGAATTATCTGTTGTTGTTGTTATTTGCTAAGTCAGCACTGACTCATGGTGACCTTATGTATAACAGAAGGAAACTTTGCCTGGTCCTGCTCCTTCCAGCATTATATTGGAAAATGTTCTGTTGTTATCCATAGGTTTTTATTGGCTAACTTTATGAAGTAGGTTGCCAGGCCTTTCTTCCTAGTCTGTCTTAATCTGGAGGTTTCACTGAAACTTGTCCACCATGGATGACACTATTGTTATTTCAAATACAACTGGCGTAGATTTCAGCATTATAGCAACACACTAGCTACCCAGTAGGACAAACTGACAGAGCAGTTGTGGAAGAAATATCTAGAATAGGCAAATACATAGATACCAAAGATTATTAGTGGTTACCAGGGGGCTGGGAGAGAGGGAGGAATGGGAGTTATTGCTGAAGGGGTACTAAGTTTCGGTCTGGGGTGATGTAAAACTTTTGGAAATGGATAGTGGTAATGATAACACAACATGGTGAAAGTAACTAATGTCACTAAACTGTACAGTAAAAAAGGGTTAAGATAGCAAACTTTAGGTTACATATATTTTACCACAAAATAAGAAATTATTTGTAAATGCAAACCTATCTGAAAAAATAATATTTCTGAGCTTAAGTAATTTGAATTAAAACTTAAAAAGGTCATTTAAAAAAAAAAACTGGCAGAAAGACATCTTATTTTTAATCACTATCTTTTATGTCCTAAACATTATAGAGATAAGAATATTTCCTGAATGCTAGTTTATTGTATCAATACTTAAATGTAAAACACCTTATATTAAACTGAAATATTACACAAATTCATGAAGTAGCAAAATAATTAAAAGGAAAAGGACAGGAATTGAAAAGAGGTAAAATTCTACCAGTGAACGTAGCATATCTGTCCAGTTTTTGATCAAGCAAGAGCAGTCTACATATTGCTTAAGGACATACACGTATGCCCTACGCAGCTGAACACCCAGTACATGCTCTTTCACAGTGTGGAAGAGAAATATAAAATGTCTCTGGGAAGACTACCACTTGCTGTTGTTGTTGTTAGGTGCCGTCACGTCGGTTCCGACTCATAGTGACCCTATCTATGTACAACAGAATGAAACACTGCCGAGTCCTGCACCATGCTCACAATCATTGTTATTCTTGAGCCCATTGTTGAAGCCACTGTGTCAATCCATTTCGTTGAGGGTCTTCCTCTTTTTCGATGACCCTGTACTTTACCAAGCATGATGTCCTTCTCCAGGGACGGATCCCTCCTGACAACATGTCCGAAGTATGTAAGATATAGTCTCACCTTCCTTCTAAGGAGCATTCTGGTTGTACTTCCACTAGTAGAAGTAAAAGAAAAATAAGCCTTTATAATATATAAATTACACTGTTTTTGAGCTCCTTGGTTGAAATGTCGTTGCATATAAAATGTAATGGCTAGGGAAAAGAAAATGTAACAATTTAACATTCTTGCCAAAGAAGAGTGGGTGTTTATTTATACATAAATAGATATTTATAAATACCTTGTGTATTTTGTATTATAGATTACAGATTATAGATTATCTTTCAGGAGATCATTTTTACTTTGTAAATGTAATATTGAGCATAAAGAAAATGAAGCATGGAAAAATAGATAAAATACAAAGGATATTGAGAAATGTATTTTTAACTTGTCCAAAATCTTATTACTTTATATTGTCAGTTGATATAAAAATAAATGTGTTTTATATGAACACAAAGAGGCACAAGAGAAATAGTCAATAATATATAAACCGTCTGTGTCTTTTCAATATAGCAGTTTACATTATGCATCTATATGCTAGAAATATTTCATACACAGAAAATTAGACTTAAAACCAATTCAGAAATAATCAAGACAGAAATTTAAAAAACAAATGTTTATGACTTAAATGTTTATTTATAGGAGAAAATAATAAAATACACTTTGAAAATACCAACGAAAGAAAATGTGATTTCCTGAGCGTTTAAAAAACACATCTAATCTCTCCTTTATTTATATTGTTTCAAGGCAGAAGGTAATTGAATGTAAACTCTGCTAATCTTTAAACAATCAAAGATGCTTGACAAGTTTTTATTACATATGTGAAAGATACTTGTTCCCATTGTACACACATCTCACCACAGTGAAGGCAGACTGGAATGTGTCGTATACTTATATCATATTTCCATATACAAAAAAAGTTAAAAAACAAAAAAATTCTCCCTGCTGAGTGGACAGTTTTAATCAAGGGAGTGACATTATCTGGTTTTTGTCATTAAAGATGTTGTTGTTGTTATTAGGTGCCGTCTAGTCGGTTCCAACTCACAGCGACCCTATGAACACCAGAAGGAAACACTGCCGGGTCTGGAGCCATCCTTACAATCCTTGTTATGCTTGAGCCCATTGTTGCAGCCACCGTGTCAGTCCATCTCGCTGAGGATCTTCCTTTTTTTCGCTGACCCTCAAGCATGATGTCCTTCTTCAGGGACTGATCTCTTCTGACAACATGTCCAAAGTATGTAAGACATAGTCTCACCATCTTTGCTTCTAAGGAACATTCTGGCTGTACTTCCACTACAGACCTGTTAGTTCTTTTGGCAGTCCATGGTGTATTCAATATTCTTTTGCCAATGCCACATTTCAAAAGGGTCAATCCTTCTTCAGTCTTCCTCATTAATTGTCCAGCTTTTGCATGCATATGAGGCAACTGAAAACACCATGGTTTCGGTCAGGCGCACCTTAGTCCTCAGGGTGACATCTTTGCTTTTCAACACTTTAAAGAGGTCTTTTGCAGCAGATTTGCCCAACACACTGCATTGTTTGATTTCTTGACTGTTGCTTCCATGGGTGTTGATTGTGGATCCAAGTAAAATTAAATCCTTGACACCTTCAGTCTTTATGCCATTTATTGAGATGTTGTTTATTGGTTCAGTTGTGAGGATTTTTGTTTTCTTTATGTTGAGTTGTAATCCGTACTAAAGGCTGTAGTCTTTGATCTTCATCAGTAAGTGCTTCAAGTGCTCTTCACTTTCAGCAAGCAAGGTTGTGTCATATGCATAATGCAGGTTGTTGATGAGTCTTCCTCCAATCCTCATGACCATTCTTCTTCAGATAGTCCAGTTTCTTGGATTATTTGCTCAGCGTACGGATTGAATAGGTATGGTGAAAGGATACAGCCCTGACGCACACCTTTCCTGACTTTAAACCACACAATATCATTTTGTTCTCTTCAAACAACTGCCTCTTGATCTATGTACAGGTTCCTCATAAGCACAATTAAGTGTTCTGGAATTCCCATTCTTCGCGAAGTTATCCATAATTTGTTATGATCCACACAGTCGAATGCCTTAGCATAGTCAATAAAACACAGGTAAACATCTTTCTGGTATTCTCTGTTTTCAGCCAGGATCCATCTGACATCAGCAATGATATTCTTGGTTCCATGTCCTCTTCTGAATCCAGCCTGAATTTCTGGCAGTTGCCTATGGATATACTGCTGCAGCTGCTTTTGAATGATCGTCAGCAAAATTTTACTTGCGTGTGATATTAATGATATTGTTCGATTATTTCCACATGCAATTGTATCACCTTTCTTGGGAATAGGCATAAATATGGATCTCTTCCAGTCAGCTGGCCAGGTAGCTGTCTTCCAAATTTCTTGGCATAGAGGAGTGAGCACTTCCAGTGCTGCATCTTTTTGCTGAAGCATCTCAGTTGTTATTCAGTCAGTTCCTGGAGCCTCGTTTTCACCAACGCCTTCAGTGCAAGTTGGACTTCTTCCTTCAGTACCATCGATTCCTGATCATCTGCTACCTCTTGAAATGGCTAAATGTTGAACAGTTCTTTATGGTGTAATGACTTTGTGTATTCCTTCCATCTTCTTTTGATGCTTCCTGCATGGTTTAATATCTTCCCCATAGAATCCTTCACTATCGCAACTCGAGGCTTGAATTTTTTCTTCAGTTCTTTCAGCTTGTGAAATGGTGAGCATGTTCTTCCTTTTTGGTTTTCTATCTCCAACTCTTTGCACATATCATAATAATACTTTACTTTGTCTTCTCGAGTTCCCCTTTGAAATCTTCTGTTCAGTTCTTTCACTTCATTATTTCTTCCTTTTGCTTTAGCTACTCAATGTTAAAGAACAAGTTTCAGAGTCACTTCTGACATCCATTTTGGTCTTTTCTTTCTTTCCTGTCTTTTTAATGACCTCTTGCTTTCTTCATGTGTGATGTCCTTGATGTCATTCCACAAATCGTCTGGTCTTCAGTCATTAGTGTTCAAGGGGTCAAATCTATTCTTGAGATGGTCTTTAAATTCAGGAAATATACTCAAGGTCATACTTTGGCTCTCGTGGACTTGTTCTAATTTTCTTCAGTTTCAACTTGAACTTGCATATGAGCAATTGATGGTCTGTTCTGCAGTCAGCCCCTGGCCTTGTTCTTTCCACAGATGTAGTCAATTTGATTCCCAAGTCTTCCATCTGGTGAGGTCAGTGTGTATAGTCACTGTTTATGTTGGTGAAAAAAAAGGTATTTGCAATGAACAAGTCGTTCTTCTTGCAAAATTCTATCACACAATCTCCAGCATCATTTCTATCACCAAGGCCATATTTTCCAACTACTGATTCTTCTTCGTTTCTGACTTTTGCATTCCAATCACCAGTAATTATCAATGCATCCTGATTGCACGTTCGATCAATTTCAGACTGCAGAAGCTGGTAAAAATCTTACTTTCTTCATCTTTGGACTTAGTGGTTGGTGTGTAAATTTGAATAATAGGTGTATTAACTGGCCTTCCTTGTAGGTGTATGGATATTATCCTATCACTGATAGTGTTGTACTTTAGAATAGATCTTGAATGTTCTTTTTGACTATGAATGCAAGGCCTTGCATCTTCAATTTGTCATTCCCAGCATAGTAGACCATAGGATTGTCCAATTCAAAATGGCCAATACCAGTCCATTTCAGCTCACAAATGCCTAGGATATTGATGTTTATGTGGTCTATTTCAGTTTTGACTATTTCCAATTTTCCTAGATTCGTACTTCATACATTCCACTTTCTAATTATTAATGGATATTTGCAGCTGTTTCTTCTCATTTGAGTTGTGCCACATCAGCAAATGAAGGTCCCAAAAGCTTGACTCCATGCACATCATTAAGTTGGACTCTACTTTGAGGCAGAGCTCTTCCCCATCTGTCTTTTGAGTGCTTTCCAACCTGGGGGGCTCATCTTCCAGCCCTATATTAGACAGTGTTCTGCTGCTATTCCTAAGGTTTTCACTAGTTAATTCTTTTCAGAAGTAGACTGCCGGGTCCTTCTCCCTAGTCTGTCTTAGTGTGGAAGCTCAGCTGAAATTTGTTTTCCATGAGTGACCCCGCTGGTATCTAAATACTGGTGGTATAGCTTCCAGCATCACAGAAACTTGCAAGCCCCCACAGTACAACAAACTGACAGACACTTGGAGGGGGGTTATTAAAGATAGCTTGTGTAAATATGGAGAATAGACTGGACATGGGCAAAGTGGTAGATCATGTATTAGCAAGCCAGGAGAAAATAAAAAAAAAAAAGATACTGGAATTAGTGGGGACAAATCAAAAGTAGAGAAGGAAAAGGATTCAAGATATGTAATATGGGTGATAGAACCAGCTGAATTTAAGAAGTGGGGAGTGAACAAAAATGATAAATTTTGATTGAATCCTTTCTTTGACTTAAAAAAATAGGAGAACGATTGTGACAATAATGAGATTTGGATGACTGATAAAAGAACCAAGCCTTTGTATCTTGGTTTGTGTGACCAATTACATTTTCCAAAAATGACCACAGCAACATTTATCATCCCACATGCACTTCCAGAAACTTACAACTCCCTGTTTAGAGGTAGAGTCTGTTTTTCTTTTGTGAAGCTAGTTGGATCATTACGACTGCCTAGACAAATAGAATGCAATGGAACACAGCTCACATGACTTCTGAGGTTAAGTTATAAAACGCAGCATGGCTTTCACCTGGCTCTCTCACACACAGAATGTTCACCCTTGGAAGCCAGCCATTAAGTTGTAAGGAAGCTCAGGTTACACAGAAAGGACCTTGTAGGTGTTCTAACTGAGAGCCTCAGTTAAGATTTATGCTAAAACTCAGCAACAACTGCCTAAAGTGAGTGTAAAGGGGCCTTCAGATGGTTCCAGATCTTAGTCTTTGGAGCAATCCCAGCTGATAGCAGTGGAGCAGAGACAAACTAGCATACCAATCTCTGCTCAAATTGCAGATTCATGAGCAAAATAGATGTCATGATTGTTTTAAGCCACTAAATTTTAGAGTTATTTGTTGTGCAGCCATAGTAACTCAAAGAGTTGTGTGGTTACTGTTTCTGTTATTACTGTGTGTGTATTATCATGACATGTAACTAACAAGTATGTGTGTGCATGTGCATGTGCTTTTTGGAGGAAGATAGTTATATATATGATCAAGAGGTCACTCTTGAATGTGTACATGAGAGATATGTAAGTGGATGTATCAAATATGCAATAGGATATATGAATCTGGAATTTAAGAGAAAACTTTTGGCCAGAGATGTAAAGACGTTAGCATATAGATTACGAATGATATCAACTAGACATATAGTATAGATAAATTAAAAAAGAAGTAGTTTTTAAAAAGAAGTTACATAGAATAATCATGGTAAATAACCAAAATTAAGGCTATGGTCTTTAACTTCTCAGGCTTCAGGCTTTAGGTATTGACACAATTTATTTCTGCAATGAGAAATAATATAACAATAAAAATGATAACAGAAATCATTTATTAAGTTTTCTATATGCCAAGTATGTGCTATAGAATGAAACTATACATATATTATCTAATTTTGTCATAAAACCAAACACAATAAAGTTTTTTATACTCCTAACTTAAGAGACTAAGAGGCAGTTGTTCTAAAAGAACAAGAGGATACTGTGTGCTTTAAAAGCAGGAAAGCTGTGCATCAGGGTTATGTCCTTTCACCATACTTATTCAGTCTGTTGCTGAGCAAATAATCTGAGAAGCTGAACTATATGAAGAAGAATGTAGCATCAGGATTGGAGAAAGACTCATTAACACCCTGCGATGTGCAGATGACACAAGCTTGCTTGTTGAAAGTTAAGAGGACTTGAAGTACTTACTGATGCAGGTCAAAGACTACAGCCTTCAGTATGGATTACACCTCCACATAAGGAAAACAAAAATCCTCACAACTGGACCAGTAAGCAACATCATGATAAATGTAGAAAAGATTGAAGTTGTCAAGGATTTCTTTTTACTTGGATCCATAATCAATGTCCATGGAAACAGCAGTCGAGAAATCAAACGACATATTGCATTGGGTTTATCTGCTGCAAAAGATCTCTTTAAAGTGTTCAAAAGCAAAGATGTCGCTTTGAGAACTAAGGTGCACCTGACGAAAGCCATCGTATTTTCAATCACCTTATATGCATGTGAAAGCTGGATAGCGAATTAGGAAGACCAAAGAAGAATTGATGCCTTTGAATTATGGTGCTGGTGAAAAATATTGAATATACCATGGACTGCCAGAAGAATGAACAAACCTTTCTTGGAAGAAGTGTAGCCAGAATGCTTTTCAGAAGGAAGGATGGTGAAACTTTGTCTGACATACTTTGGACATGTTATCAGGAGGGACCAGTCCCTGGAGAAGGACATCAGGCTTGGTAAAGTAGAGGATCGGCAACAAAGAGGAAGACCGTCAATGAGAAGGATTGACACAGTGCTGCAACAATGAGCTGAAACATAGCAGATCGTGAGGATGGCCTAGGACTGGTCAGTTTTTCCGTCTGTTGTACGCGTTCATGGGGTTGCTATGAGTTGGAACCGACTTGATGGCATCTAACAACAAGAATAACTTAAGAAGGGTGGGAATTAAGTCTAAAAGAGGACAGTAACCAACTCATAGTCATCCAAGCAGTGACTGCTAAAACCTCAATTTTAACTTAATTGTGTGACTCCAACTAAACTGATTTTTTGTTTGTTTTCTTGTAAGATCTTTCATAAATTCATTTCTAAAATGGTTTTCCATTACATATATGTCTGTGTGTGTGTGTGTGTGTGTGTGTACATAGGAGCCCTGGTGATGCAACAGTTAAGCATTAGGTGGTTTGAACCCACCAGCCGTTCCGTGAGAGACAAGACCTGACAATGTGCTCCTATACAGATTACATCCTTGGAAGCCCTATGGGGCAGTTACACCTTGTCACTATAAGCCGGAATCAACTCGACAGTACACAACAATTGTAACTATATACATATGTGTGTGTGTATTTGTGTGTGTTTTACTCCATAATTTTTTTACTTGATGCTTATGTTATAAAATGTTTAAAAAAAGAAAAATACTTTTTTTAATATTGTATATCCAATAGCTTGCTCAAACACTGTGCTGAATTTTCATTTTCTCTCATTTAGTTCATTATTCTGAAAATTGAATCATCTTAAACTCTGATTTGTTTTTAATTTTTTAATTAATACTTGGGAAGTTTGGAATATACAGTCATTTTTCAGAAAATAAATAATAACACCGCTATCGTATCTGTCTTGAGTTTATATTGCATTTCTCCTTAATTGCTTAAAGGATGAAATGTAATCTTACATTTAATCTTATATTTTTTTTAAACCTGAGAGTTTACCAGGAATAGAAATCATAAAATATGGGAAAAAAAGATAATGCTCTGAAGTGGGACAATTTATGCCTCGACAAAAATTGGCACAATATGATACTCAAATACTATATCTAATATTAATAAGGAGATTTTAAACAAATAATCAAAAAAAATCTACATTTTTCACATCTTTTAAAATCTCCAGTCACTTTAGAAGTATGGCAGCTTTGAACATTCTCAGAATTCATTTATTGTTCTTTCCACTGATCCACTGGTGTTACCAGAGTATTAAGAAAAAATATAACCGTTTTAAAGTGCAAAGTTCTGTTTTATTTCTTTCTTTGAAAACCCCAACTCATATTCTGAAAAGTGGTGAGTTTTAGGAATTTCTCGGCCCTGATCATGGTGTATAGATCCTCGGTGGCGCAAACAGTTTTCACTTGACTACTCACCGAAAGTTTGGCGGTTCGACCCACCCAGCCACACTGCAAAAAAAAAGGCCTGAAAATCTGCTTCTGTAAAGATTACAGTCAACAAAACTCTGTGGAGCAGTTCTACTCTGTCCCATATAGGACTTGGAATCAACTCTACAGCAATGGGTTTTCTCATTTTGTGTAAGCATATTACTTATTGACATTTTGATGACATTCAGTTTCTGCTCTTCTGCCTCAACTCTTTTGTATTTCTCTCCTCTTTAGAGGATAATATCAAGTGTTAAATTACAAATTCAGCTTCTGTGGAAAAGGGTTCAAACCTTCACAGTCTGACTTTAGGATTTAAGTTCAAGCCATCCAACAATTTGTATCCCTATTCAACAGCTCTGAAGGGTTATACAATTTACTTTCATATTAGCTGAGATCTCTGTACCTGCAGTATGTTTAGATTTCCAGTTATAGTTGTATTGAGTTTTGTTTCACTCTTCCAAATTTTGGCTTAAGGACAATAATGCAAACAATGGTAAGTACATTTAGTTTAATTATATTTTCCAAGGAAAGTATTTTTTATAATTATTAGCCTACTCTAAAGTATCATTTTCTTCTTATTAACAGTTTATATATGCTTATCACATATGTAATCTTACTTTCTGTGAGATTGAAAAGATTAGCAGAAAAGAGACATAGATATGATATGCTAGGAAAATACCAGGATAATCCTCTTTTTCTATTTTATTGCATTTTAATCGTTGAAAACACAGAGTAATAGAAGCTTGAGTTCTCAGAGCCAAGAAAAACACACAAAGTGTTTAGTACTGGGATAGACTGTAGCAATACAACACCAAAATAAGTACTGACAAACACATTCAAGAAACCTGTTAATTTTTCTACATTATGTCATTATGAAGATATTGATGATATCGATGATTTTTTTTCACCAAATGACCTAGGTGGTGGTGCATAGGCATAATAGCTTTTTATGATATAAAGAATAGGTATAAATTTACTTAAGTAGTTATTAATATCTTTGTCTAAATACAACTAAAATTCAGTCAATATAGTCAATTTCATTTTTATTGAAAATTCAAACATTATTATTAAGTCCAAATATCTATTTAATTTTATTCAAAATTGTATATATAGTTACATCATAGTTATACTCAAGACCCACTTAAGTAAAAAAACATTATTCTCATGTTTGTATTAATTCTGTCAATAAATTTTCTTATTAGATATTATTACCTTAATTATTTTCTCATTTAAACACATGAAGAAATTAACTTGGAGTCATGAAAAAATTAAGATACACCTACGGATCAGAATAGGAGTCCCTGGTGGTGCTCGACTGCTAACTGAAAGATTGGAGATTCAAGTCCATCCAGAGGCACCTCAGAAGAAAGGACAGGCAATCTGCTTCCAAAAGTTCCCAGCCTTGAAAAACCATATGGAGTGCAGTTCTAATCTGCACCACATGGGGCCACCTCATCATGAGTCAGAATCAACTTGATGTAAACTGGAAAAGAAATAGATCACAATATGAGTCTCTGGGTGAAGCAAACGGTTAAGCATTCAGCTGCTAACTAAAAATTTGAAGTTCAAGTTCACCCATAGAAGCCTCAACAACCTGGCGATGCCCTTCCAAAAAATTAGCCATTGAAAATCCTATGGAGCACTACTCTACTCTGATATACACATGAGGTGTCCTTGAGTTGCAGTCAATGCAACAGCAACTGTGGTAGTGGTATAGATCACAATGTAAGGAAGCTGTAAAGAAAGAATAATACATGCTGCCAATAAAAGAGTTAAATTTTCTAATTCTAAATGAAAGTCATAAAATTAGATCCAAATAGACAAACCTAACATTTTCTTGGGGAGACACTCCTATCTCCAGGCATTTTGCAATATCTCTGATCCCAGTTATTTGCAAAAGAGAATGTGTGGGTTTTGTTCCTGAAAATTTTCATTTGACATTTTCAGATCCCCATCAGTACAGGGAGGAACTGGACCAATGGATCCAATTTGGAGCAATGATGACTTGACCAATTCCCCCACACATCTACCTGCATATTGTGCTTCATTTCTGGCAAAAAAAAAAAAAAAATCATTGATAGCAATATTCCATGCACGGTATTTGAAGTTGGTTACAACTTGGTATTCATTGTCATTTCTCAGATTTTAAACTTATCTTCAGTCATCTATGCCATCACTTTTACTTCGAAATTGGTATTAATTTTAATACCTTTCCCAGATTCTTGGTGTCAGGTCAGTCAATAAATCATCTTTATTCTTCATTAGTAATTTCTCTGAATTCTTTCTTTTCTATAGATTTCGTCTGTCAAACACTAGCCAAGGTTCTTGTCATTACAAGCCTAGATTGCTTCAGGAGGTGCCCAGCTAGTCTCTCCATGAGGTAAATTTAATCATTACTTCCAGTTCTTCACTCTCTGCCAGAATTATAGTTATACTGCCACACCCTCTGCCTTGTGACATTGTAGTAGTACCTACCACTAGAATGGGTAAAATATGTTTTCCCACTCTATTGATATTGAGCTTGGCCATTGACTTGCTTTAGCCAATAGAACGTGGGAGAGAGTGACAATAGCTTGTCCTGAGCTGAGACTTTAAGAGTATGCAAGTGTTTCTGCTTGTCCCTTTTATTTTTGTGTCATTGCCATTTAAAAAAAAAGGCATGTCCTTTGTAGCTGCTGGTGCCAGAATGAGAAACTTTCAGGGCAGACTTGAACCCAACCTGCAGTCTGTAGCAAAGATCAAAATATTTGCAATTTTAAGACAAGCCACTTCAGGTGACAGAAAAACTATGAAAGAGAAACAATAAATGTTTATTGTGGGGCCACTGATATTTTGAGGCCCTTTGTTATAAAAACAAGCTGACTAATGCCTTGCCTTTAGGCTCTCTTTCTACTGTTTGAATGAATGCTCCCCTGTCAGTTTTAACCTCCTTATAATACTACTGAAACTCTCTCATTTACTGATCAAATGCTTTATTGTCCCCAAACACCTAATGAAAAATCCAGACGTTTTAACCTAATTGTTCACAACCTGGCTACTACTTACTTATCCTGCTTTATCTTCAAATCCACCTAAAAATGAACTTATCCATTCCAGGAATACTGATGCATTCATTATTCCAAAAGCATTTATCATCTCTTTCTCAGACTACCATTAGTTGTTACCCACCTCCCTTCTTACAATGTCCTCTTCATCTTTTCTTTTGAGCTATAAATATTTTAAAGTTTTAAAAATACTTATAAATAACAAACATTGTATGAGACCTCTATTGTAAAACCCCACGAAAAAGTTCACACATAAAATGTAACAATCTTTGTTGGTTACCAGGGATGGGAGGGGTGGGGGGGAAATACTAAATAGGCAATAGATAAGTGGTATCTTGGGTGAAGGGTGAG
>NW_004444234.1:228186-250819 GCF_000243295.1 Trichechus manatus latirostris | reverse complement strand
GGGGTTGTTAACCAATGTCATAAAACAATATGTGTACTACTGTTTCATGAGAAACTATTTGTTCCGTAAACCTTCACCTGAAGTACAATAAACAAATATATATTTATAAATAATAATTGTCTCTCGTGCATCAAAGGCATTTTGTGACCATATAGTTAGATTAGGCTCTTAAGGTGCACGTAAAGGTCAAGTAAATATGTCACCTCTTGAAATCTTGTAACTCACAAATGCTGAACATCCTTTAATATGGTTTAAATAGCTTCCACACACATGGTATTTTTAGGCTGCTCCAGGTAAATATCATTGTCTTAATTGTGTTTACCTAAATGTTTAAAAAACAATTACATGGCTCTCCATTTCAAGTGAAAACAAAAATAAGACAGAAGATGAAGACTGCACTGTAATTGGCTCATTTATTTATCCTTTCTCCTGATGATTAATTAGTGTGATATCACTTGCTTCTGTTTTGATTTACTATTATACTTGTAAATAATTTCTTTTGATATTTCTGAGTGTTTGAGTCAGTCCACTCTTGAGGTTCTCAGTCCAGCCTGATTCTTATTTACTACATATTTTAATTGCTTTCTGCCAAATCTTGGAAATTTCTCCAACTGCCTCAGTAATGAGTATTCTCTCCTATGAAATATCCCCCACCAACTTGTCGTAATGACACCTTTCATGTGCTACCTTTTGTACAAATTTGTTGTTTTTATTGATATATTTTAAATCTTCAGTTAGACATTAAGCCTTGAGGAATCAAACTGGGGCTTTTTAACTCCCAGACAATGGAATCTTACACATTTTAGACAGAATTGTAGATGAGAAAGTGCACAACACTAGCAAACACAAAGACCTAAGTGCAAAAGGTGATTTCTACCACTTGTCAGCTATGGCAGCGCAAATTGTTAAACTCTCCACACCCTAAATTAACAATCTGTGAAAAGGTAGAAAATGGGATGAGGTGTTGGCAGGGTCTAATATCTAACAAATTTGGTGCAAAGTATTTGCTTAACAGTTCTTAGTTATCAACTTCAGTTCACTCAAACTCTAATTATTAGGAAGGCATTTACATGAGAGATCTGGTTCATTCTGGGAGTCCCTATGTGAGATATGGAACACCTTCACAGTGGATAATTTGGCCATTTGGTCCTGGGTCTGAAAATAGGACCACACCTGAGGCCATTGAGTGGGGCCCACCTGACTAAGAGAAAGCACCTGGGGGCCTAATGTTAAATAAGCCTCAGGAGGTCTGTGGTGAAACCAGTAAAAGTCTAGGAAGCCAGAGATTCCCTGGAGCTTCCTGAGTGGGAAAGTGTGAACATTCAAAGATTCTGCTCTCAGATGGGAGGTGAGTACTGGGAACATTGAAGCTCTGTGCTTAAGAACACCTCCCTCCCTGCAGGCCTTGTCCCGAGTGGAGATATCATATCAGCCCAGTGGATTAGATATTGGAAAATTCTTCAGAAGAGACCAACAACAGAAACCCTGGACATGGTAGAAGGCAGAGCTGGGAGAAACAGAGGTAGAGGCTGGGAGAAAGCGAAAGTCAGAGCCTGCCAAGCAGAGAAATGACAGCAGACAGGTCTGAGAAGAGAAAGCCCAGAACTGTAATGCATTAGGGCTGCTACAGCTCTGCAAGCAGCTTATACCATGAGCAGATCCAGGCAGCCACAAGGAGGCCAGTCAGCAGGGGAAATCCTGCCTGAAGCACAGTGGGCTTGTCTGAATCACAAGGAGACCTATCTGGAGCACAGGAGGTACCCTGCCCTCTGAGTTTGGGGGCACCCCACATAGGGATTGGCCTCAGAACAGTTCTGCTAAGATAGCTGTTGTGACGCTGCCCAGGGCTGTCCTAGGGCTGTCCTGAAGCTGCAAGTTGAGAGCTGGACCAGCATGGTAGGGGCAGAACACCCGCTGACACCTAAGAAGTGTCCACCCTGTGACTTAAGAGTAAATATTGACTTTCCATTATGAAAGTTTTGTTTCAGAGTGAATATTGACTTCTGTTTAATTTTTGCTAAGTACTTTCCATCTTCTAATGCTCTGGAATACACAGGAATCAAATCAACTACATCTGTGGAAAGAGACCGTGGAGAAGCTCAATATCATCAGTGAGAACAATAGCAAGGGACAACTGTGGAACAGACTATCAAATGCTCATATGCAAGTTCAAGTTGAAGTGGAAGAAAATTAGAACAAGTCCATGAAAGCTAAAATACAACCTTTGAGGATATCCCACTTGAATTTAGAGACAATTTCAAGAATAGATTTAATGTCTTCAACACTAATGATCAAAGACCAGATGACTTGTGATGACATCAAGTACATCATATATGAAGAAAGCAAAGGGTCACTAAAAAGACAGGAAAGAAAGAAAAGACCCATATGGATGTCAGAAGAGACTCTGAAACTTGCTCTTGAGTGTTGAGTAGTTAAAGTGAACAGAATAAATGACGAAGTAAAAGAGCTGAACAGAAGATTTCAAAGGGCAGCTCGAGAAGACGAGGTAAAGTATTAAAAAGAAATGTGCAAAGATCTGGAGTTAGAAAACCAAAGAGGTAAACCACACTAGGTATTTCTCAAGCTGAAAGAACTGAAGAAAAAATTCAAGCCTCGAGTTGCAATATTGAAGGAGTCTATGGAGAAAATATTGAACGACACGGGAAACATCAAAAGAAAGTGGAAGGAATACATAGTCTCTGAACCAAAAAGAATTGGTCAACATTCTATTATTTCAGGAGGTAGCATATGATCAAGGACTGGTGGTACTGAAGGAAGAAGCCCAAGCTGCACCGAAGGGAATGCTGAAAAACAATGCTCCAGGAATTGACAGATTAACAGTTGAGACATTTCAACAAGCAGATGCAGCTCTGGAGATGCCCACTCATCTATGTCATGAAATTTGGAAGACAGCTTCCTGACCAAACGACTGGAAGAGATCCATATTTATGCCCATTCCAAAGATAGGTGATCCAACAGGATGAGGAAATTATTGAACAATATCATTAATATCACCCAAGTAAAATTTTGCTGAAGATCATTCAAAAGAAGTTGGAGCAATGTATTGACAGGGAACTGTCAGAAGTTCAAGCCAGATTCTGAAGAGGATATGGAAAGAGGGATATCATTGCTGATGTCTGATGGATCTTGGCTGAAAGCAGAGAATACCAGAGAGAAGTTTACCTGTATTTTATTGGCAATGCAAAGGCACTCGACAGTGTGGATCATATTAAATTATGGATAACATTGCAAAGAATCGGAATTCCAGAACACTTAATTGTGCTCATGAGGAACCTGTACATAGACCAAGAGGAAATTCTTTGAACAGAAAGAGGGGATACTGCGTAGTTTAAATCAGGAAACGTGTGCATCGTGGTTTTATTTTTTCACCATACTTATTCAATTTATATGCTAAGTAAATAATCAGAGAAGCTGTACTATATGAAGAAGAACATGGCATCAGGATTGGAGGAAGATTCATTAACAATCTGCAATGTGCAGTTGACAAAATCTTCCTCACTAAAAGTGAAGAGGATTCGAAGCACTTACTGATGAAAATCAAAGACCACAGCCTTCAGTAAGATTGCACCTCAACATAAAGAAAATAGACATCTTCACAACTGGACAATAAGCAACATCATGGTAAACAGAGAGAAGACTGAAGTTGTCAAGGATTTTGTTTTACTTGGATCTACAATCAATGCCCATGGAAGCAGTAGTCAAGAAATCAAAATGCAATTGGTAGACATAGAGTGTATTGCATTGGGCAAATCTGCTGCAAAAGACCTCTTTAAAGTGTTAAAAAGAAAAGATGTCACCTTGAGGACTAAGGTGTGCCTGACCCAAGACGTGGTATTTTCAATAGCCTCATATGCATGTGAAAGCTGAACAATGAATAAGGAAAATTGAAGAATTGATGCCTTTGAATTATGATGTTGGTGAAGATTATTGAATATACCATGGGCTGCCAGAAGAATGAACAAATCTGTGTTGGAAGAAGTACAGCCAGAAAGTTCCTTAGAAGTAAGGATGGTGAGACTTTGTCTCCCATACTTTGGACATGTTATCAGGAGGGACCAGTTCTTGGAGAAGGTAAAGTAGAGCGTCAGCAAAATAGAGGAAGATCCTCAATGAGATGGATTGACGCGGTGGCTGCAACAATGGGCTCAAGCATAACAACGATTGTGAGGATGGTGCAGGACCAGGCTGTATTTTGTTCTTTTGCACATAGGGTCACTATGAGTTGGAGCCAACTGTATGGTATCTAAGAACAACATCAAAAATGCTCTGGGAGAGCCCTGATGGCACAGTGATTAAGAGCTCAGCTGCTAAGGAAAAGGTCAGCAGTTCATATCCACATAGTATGGGGCAGTTCTACTCTGTCCTATGTCCTAAAGGGTTGCTATGAGTCAGACTCTACTCAACAGCAACAGTTTTTGTTATGTTTTGTTTTAATTCTGTAGGTACATCTTTTACGTTCTGGCTCTGGTCAAATGAATACAATATTTATGGAGAGATCACTATTAATGAATAGCCTGCGTGTGCATCACAATAATAAATTTGTATTGTTTAAATAACTTGTGGATGTAACACACTCTATGTCTACCAAGTGGCTATAATTTATATTAGGAATCTAGTAGGTATATCATTTTCCAAGACTGCTTTCTCCAGGATTTCAGGACCCCATTGCTATATATGTCAAGTTATCAATTAGATCTTATAACATAAAGTCAAAGAATTCAGGCCTAGTTTATCAGGCCCTAGAAAGTAAGAACTGATAAATTAGGCATCACATCACAGAAAGATGCCAGCTATTTTCCAGACTTAGAAGGTAAAATATCTGCTAAATTGGAAGAAAAACTGAAAGTGAAATGAGCACACTATTTTTTGTTTGATTTTAATTTAGATGTTCTTTCCTAGCACAGATTAAAATTGACAGAAGTTATATTTTATCTAACTAGGTAATAGCCTGAAAGCCAAATTTAAGTGAGGCTGCTTTAACAATGCTCTGTCAAATTTCAAAGCTCTGAAATTCCTAGTAGAATGCCAAAGTGGAGGTTTGATAGCTCAGACCTCCTGATAATCACTCAATAAATACATGACAACAATTGATTAAACCACAGATGCAGTTTAGCGGTTAAACACCACACACTTCTTATGCCATATCAGTAAACAGCTGTTTAATTACTTTACCAAAAATCACCAATTTCAACATCAATATGGTGACCATATACATCATTGTCTGAAAACTTGATGTTAGTTTTCAGGTGAAAAATGGAGTTTGACTAGTAGTCTCTGATTAAACTTTTCAACTTTCCCCTGGATGATCATAAATGAAGAAAAGAGAAATAAGTCACCAAACTTACTGCTGAAATTAAAGAGGCACTTTCAGTAACAAAAGCCATTGAGCTAAATTGACATATATAATTTGTTGTTTGTTAAGTGTGGTTGAGTTGGTTCCAATTCATAGTGACCCTATGCACAACACTATGAAACACTGCTTGGTCTTGTGCCATCCTCACAGTTGCTGTTACGTTTGAGCCCATTGTGTAGTCACTGTGTCAATGCATCTCGTTGAAGGTCTTCTTCTTTTTCACTGACCTTCACTTTACCAAGCATAATGTCCTTCTCCAGGGAGTGGTCCCTCCTGATAATATGTCCAAAGTAAGTGAGACAAAGTCTCACCATCCTTGTTTCTAAGGAGCATTCTGGCTGTACTTCTTCCAAGATAGATTTGTTAGTTCTTCTGGAAGTCCATGATATAGTCAATATTCTTCCCCAACTCCATAATTCAAAGGCATCGATCTTCAGCTTTCCTATTCATTGACCAGCTTTCGCATGCTTATGAGGATATTGAAAATACTGTAGCTTGGGTCAGGAGCACCTTTGCTTTTTAACACTTAGCTAAACCATCTTTGCAGCTCTATCATGTGAAATAAAACAAACTTGCTGTTCTTGGAAGTAGGTAGGAAAGGCTCCAGTCTAGCCAATTTCTTGATCAAAGGGCAGCAGACCTATACTTATCAGTGTGGATCTTACTTTCTATATTTATTTAGAGTCTGTCATTCTCAGTCAGCAAGATACAGAACATGTAGTTCTGGATGGTGGTGTCCCCAAAAGTAAAGCACCATAGCCGAGAGAAGAGAAGCTAAAATAAAATAAAATAAAATAAAGGCTATGCATCCTGAGAATTTTCATTTTACATGTATGCTGTTGGTTTATATCAGTTAACTGGCAAGGAGAGTGGAGAGACATAACCTTAGTCTTTTAAAACAAAATGTGATTTATATGGTTTATGTATGCTAGAAATTGTGTTAGGGTTTATATAATGCAGTTGAAATGAGACGGCAACGGACTATAGCTCAGACACGCATCTTGTATGCAAACATCAGTTCTAAACAAGAAAAGTTTGAGAATAAACCAAACTTGGGAACACTGGGAAAAAATTATTGCAGCACAAAATGAAAGAAACACGATACAAAACTCATAAGAATTTATATTTGGAAAAAATGTTACAGAGTAACCTTAAGAAATATTAGAAAATCTTCATTGCTCTCAATAGATTCTAAAGAGATCTGACTGCTATGAAATAGGAACAGGAAGCAGGAAGAACAGCACACAAAGGAAAGCCAATATATGAGAATCAAAGACAATTCAGTGGACTGAATAGAGAACTATGACATGAAGAAGTTTGAAAAATATATCTTAAAATATTCCTTGAAGGGATAGCAAAATTATTGACAGTAAATCTTTATCAGATAGCTGGAGTACAAAATACAGAGGAAATGGACAAGGAGGAAAACATATAAAAGAAAATACGAGAAATACAATGCAGAAAATAAAAATCCATTATGAAAAGTATATGTGTTTCTGAAAAATGTATCAGAAATATTGAATGTAAGAACATTTCAAGATATAATTAGAATTGCATTAATATTTAAGATGTGTAAATATGCAACAGAAAGTTGCTCCAACCTTAACAATAAGAAAAGTCTAGACATTTTTTGAGACAATCATATTTTTTGAGGCAATCAAGTAACTGAGTTTACAAGGTAAAGAGGTAATACTGAAGGTGACAAACCCCTCCACGGGCTAAAGTGACTGTTTAGAATCCTTGGGAGTTCAGACACAAGGAGAGTTTCCTCCCATCCTCCAGCTGTTTTCTCTAGGCCTCCACCAGGTATTCACGAGAAAGACTAGGGGCAAAGAAAGAGAAATGCAAGTGCTTTCATTGTGGCATAGCCTAGCAGGCCCCGTCAAGATTCAAGAGTGGAGTAAACTTGCGTAGGGGAGCACATCAATGGCTCAGGCTCTGCATAAATGCAAAATGATGATGAGCTACCGCTGACAGACAGGGTGGAAACTTGCACATTTCCCAGACCTTTTCTAAAACAATGCAAAAGCAAGCCGCTGCTGGGAGAAAGGTTAAAAATCCACTCCAGTGTTAAGAAATGAAAACATACCGCAGATTCCAGAATCTAACAGAACTCCAGGTAGAATAAATACAAAGTAAAACACATCTGGGCACATCATAGTCAAACTTCTGAAGCTAAAAAGAAAATCTAGATAGCAGGCAAAAGAACGATAGAAAAGAAGAAAAAGAAGAAGCAAGAAAGGGAGGGAGAAAGGCCAGGAAGGCAGAAAGGCAGGAAGGGAGGGAGGAAGGGAAGAAAAAGAAAGGAATGAAGGAAGGCAGGTAGGTAGGAAGGAAGAAAGAAAGGAAAGAAGGAAGGAAGGGAAGGAGGCAGGAAGGAAGGAAAGGGATGAAGGAAGGAAAGAAAGAGAAGTTCTACCCAATAAAAGGAGTATATGCATTCTTTTCAGTGTACAAGAAACATTTGCCAATATAGGCAATAGTTGGAACCATAAAACAAATCTAGAGTAATATCAAAGGATTGAAGTCATACAAAGTTTATTTTCTGACCACAGTAGAATTAAACTAGAAGTCAGCATTACAAAGATAACTGAAATATCCCCCAAATAGTTGGAAATTAATCAACATAATTCCAAATAAACTATAAACCAAAGAACAAATCACAAGGCAATTTAGAAAATATTTTTGAATTATAGTTCATTCAATGAAAATGCATACAAAAATATGTGGGATGCAGGAAAAGCATTGCTTAGAGGGAAATTAATACATGAAATGCTATATTATAAAATTAGGTCTCAGATCAACAATCTAAGCTTTCACTTTACAAAACCAGAAACAAAAAAAACAGCAGTTTAAGCACAAAGTAGGTAAAAGGATATAATGATAAAAGAAGAAATAATGAAATAGAAAATAAAAAGAGAAATAATAAAAAATCAGTGAACTCAAGTGGGTTCTTATAATAGATGAATAAAATTGATAATTCCCTAACCAAAATGATCAGAAAAATCACAAATATTAGGAATGAAAGATGGGACATAACTACTGATCCTACACACATTAAAGATACAATAAGGGAATATTGTAAACAACTTTATTCCAATAAATTGAACAACTTAGATAAATGATAAAATTCTTAGAATGGAATAAATAAAGCATAAATAAGGAAGAAGAAAATGAATATAACTTTTAAAGAAATTGAATTTCTAACCAAAAAAAAAAAGATATAAGTTGAAAATTTTTTTCTGAACCTCCCCAAACTTTCTGAGTATACAGATTAAAAACATTCTTCATGCTTCATGTTAAACTCTGTAAAAGAGGTAAACTACACAACAGAGAAAAAATGTTGTGGTTGTTAGGTGCCATCGAATTGGTTCCAACTCATAGTGACCCTACGTAAAATAGAACGAAACAGTGCCCGGTCCTCACAATCATTCCTATGTTTGAGCCCATTGTTGCAGCCACTGTGTCTATCCATCTCATTGAGAGCTCTCCTCTTCTTCGCTGACTCTGTACCATACCAAGCATGATGTCCTTCTCCAAGGACTGGTCCTTCCTGATAACATGTCCAAAGTATGTGAGTTGTAGTCTCACCGTCCTTACTTCTAAGGATGAGTCTGACTCTACTTCTTCTAAGACAGACTTATTTGTTCTTCTAGAAGTATATGGTATATTCGATATTGTTCACCCACATCATAATTCAAAGGCGTTAATTCTTCTCCAGTGTTCCTTATTCATTGTCCAGCTTTTACATGCATATTAGGCAATTGAAAATATCATGGCTTGGTAAGGCACACCTTAGTCCTCAAAGAGACATCTTTGCCTTTCAACACTTTAGAGTGGTCTTTTGCAATAAATTTGCCCAATGAAATACATGTTTGATTTCTTGACAGTTTCTTCCATGTGTGTTGATTGGGGATACAAGTAAAATGAAATTCTTGACAACTTCAGTATTTTCTCCATTTATCATGATGGTGCTTATTGGTCCAGTTGTGAGGATTTTTGTTTTCATTATGTTGAGGTGTAATCCATACTGAAGGCTATAGACTTTGGACTTCATCAGCAAGTGCTTCAAGTCCTCTTCACTTTCAGCAAGGAAGGTTGTGCCTTCTGCATATTGCATGTTGTTAATAAGTCTTCCTCCAATCCTGATACTGTGTTCTTTTTCATATAATCCAGTTTCTCAGATTATTTGCTCAGCATACAGATTAAGTAAGTATGGTGAAAGGATACAACCTTGACACATACCTTATCTGATATTAAACCAAGAAATATGCCCTTGTTCTGTTGGAACAACTGCCTCTTGGTCTATGTACAGGTTCCTCATGAGCACAATTAAGTGTTCTGGAATTCCCATTCTTTGCAACTCTATCCATAATTTAATATGATCCACATAGTCAAGTGTCTTTGCATTGTCAATAAAACACAGCTAACATCTCTCTTACATTCTCCGCTTTCAGCCAAAATCCATCAGACATCAGCAACGATATTCCTCATTCCTCTTCTGAAACTGGCTTAAACTTTTAACAGTTCCCTATCAATGTATTGCTGCAACCTCTTTTGAATGATCTTCAGCAAAATTTTACTTGTGTGATATTAATGATATTGTTCGATAATTTCCACATTCTGTTGGATCACCTTTCTTTGGAATAGGCACAAATATGGATCTCTTCCAGTTGGTTGGCCAGGAAGCTGTCTTCCAAATTTCTTGGCATAGAAAAGTGAACACTTCTACTGTTGCATCATCTTTATTGGCATGCCATCAATTCCTGGAGCCTTGTTTTTTGCCAGTGCCTTCAGTGCAGCTTAGACGTCTTTCTTCAGTACCATCAGTTCTTGATCATATGCTGCCTCCTGAAATGGTTGAACATCAACCAGTTGTTTTTGGTATAGTGACTCAGTGTATCCTTTCTATCTTCTTTTGATGCATTCTGAGTCATTCAATATTTTTCCCATAGAATCCTTCAATATTGCAACTCAAGGCTTGAATTTTTTTCTTCGGTTCCTTCATCTTGAGAAATGTAGAGAGTGTTCTTCACTTTTGGTTTTCCAACTTCAGGTCTTTGCACATTTCATTATAATACTTTACTTTGACTTCTCGAGCCACCCTTTAAAAGCTTCTGTTCAGATCTTTTATTTCATCATTTCTTCCATTTGCTTTAGCTACTCTACACTCAAAAACAAGTTTCAGAGTCTCTTCTGACATCCATTTTGTTTTTTTCTTTCTTTCTTGTCTTTTTAATGATCTTTTGCTTTCTTCATGTATGATGTCCTTGACGTCATCCCATACCTGCTCTGTTCTTCAGTGATTAGCGTTCAAGGGATCAAATCTATTCTTGAGATGGTCTCCAAATACAGGTGGGATATACTCAAGGTTGTATTTTGGCTCTTGAAGACTTGTTTTAATATTTTTCAGCTTCAACTTGAACTTGCATATGAGCAAGTGATAGTCTGTTCTGCAGTCGTCTCCTGGTCTTGTTCTGACTGCTGATAGTAAGATTTTCCATTGCCTCTTTCCACAGTTGTAGTCGATTTGATTCCTGTGTTTTCCAAATGGTGAAATCTACTGAATAGGCACACTTTATGTTGTTAAAAAGAGGTATTTGCAATGAATAAGTCGTTGATCTTGCAAAATTCTGTGATACTATCTCTGGAATTGTTTCTTTCACCAATCCATATTTTCCAACTACCGATCCTTCTTCTTTTTTTTCCTGCTTTCACATTCCAAGCATCTTGATTGCATATTTGATCAATTTCAGACTTAAAATTTAGTAAAAATCTTCAAATTCTTCATCTTTGGCATTAGTGATTGGCTCGTAAATTTGAATAATAGTTGTATTAACTGGCCTTCTGTGTAGGTGTATGGGTATTAGCCTATCACTGACAGGTTTGTACTTCAGGAGAGATCTTGAAATGTTCTTTTTGACTATGAATGTGATGTCATTCCTCTTCAATTTGTCATTCCTGGCATGGTAGACCATATGATTGTCTGATTAAAAATGGCCAATACTAGTCCATTTCAGCTCACTAATACCCAGAATATCAATCTTTGTGTGTTGCATTTCATTTTTGACAACTTCCAATTTTCCTAGTTTTATACTTCATATATTCTACTTTCTGATTATTAATGGATGTTTGCAGCTGTTTTTTTCTTCTCATTTTGAGTTATGCCACATCAGTAAATGAAGGTCCTGAAAGCTTTACTACATCCACGTCATTAAAGTCGACTCTACTTGGAGGAGGCATCTCTTCCCCAGTCATATTTTGAGTGCCTTTCAACATGAGGGGCTCATCTTCCAGCACTACATCAGACAACGTACTGCTATATTCATAAGATTTCACTGGCCAATATTTTCAGAAGTAGACCACCAGGTCCTTCTTCCTAGTCTTAGTCTGGAAGCTCCCCTGAAACCTGTCCACCAAGGGTGACCCCTCTGGCATTTGAAATAACGGGGGCATATCTTCCAGCATCACAGCAACAGGCCAGCCAACACAGTACAACAAATTGATAGAATTGTAATGGGAGAAAAAAAATACTGTTTTGCAAATTAAAAAAGAAGCAGTGCACATAAAAATATTTAAGAAAATGTCCAACAAAATCCAGGTTAGACCTATCAACTGCAATATTAAATATTAGGGGTATATGGAACAATTTATACAGAATTTTTAAAGAAAATTAGTTTTTGAGTTAAGAATTGTATGTACAACTGTGGCAGAAATTGCTAATAATACTTTAATACCCATTCTTTCCTTCTTCTATGAAAAACTCTGTTGGCCGTTGAGTCAATTCTGACTCAAAGCCATGCTATCAGACAGACTACTACTTCAGCATTAGTTTTCCAAGGCTGTAATCTTTATGGAAGCAGACTGCCACACCTTTCTCCTGTGGAGCATCTGGTGGGTTTGAACCTCTGACCTCTCAGTTAGCAGGCAAGCACTGAACCACTGCACCACGAGGGCTTCTTCTTACTTTTATAGAATGGTAGATTACAAAACTGCCACAATTATTTACCTTTCTCTGTATCCTTCTCCTTCACCATGTAACTTTGAAGTGCCCTGTCTTACTCTGGGGTTTCCCACAGAACTTTGGATTTTAGGCATCGTCCAACTAACCAGGAACTATGTGGAGGTAGTCATGTCCCAAAGAATTGTGGGTATAGCGTTTTGGTTCATGGAATGGACTCAGATAATGTATATAACCAAATAACCAAACCCATTGCCATTGAGTTGGTATAGGATCCCAGAATATTTTGGAAAGAGATATAGAGGCAAAAATATCAGTATCCTAGGCTGAAAGAAATTGAGATTACAAAAAATATAAAAACACTCTGGGACCCCCCACTTTCTAAAGGCAGGAAGTGGGTTTAGAAAGCTTTTCAAATGTCCAAGAGATTCATTTTTTCAAAGGTAGCTGAGGAAGGTGATGAAAAAGGGAGATGTCTTAGGGGTTGTAGTCAAGGGCAATGGATAACAATGGACTGGGAAGTCAATCCATGGGAGCAGAATCAGAGGCTAATTGACAGTGATATAGTGGAAACAGAAGAGACAATCAAGCACTCACTTCCTGGTGTGGTAATGTATTTTGGTACTAAGTATTAAGAGCTTTAAAAACGATTATACATTCTGACTTAATAATTACATTTCTTGGTACGTATCAAAGGTAATAATCAGAAAAAGTAAATTATATGCAGAACTTGAAGCATTCTAAGAGTCTGATAATATGAAAATGCTTAAACTATAGTTCATTTATATGATGAAATATTATTTATGTAAAATTTTAAACATAATAAAATGCTTATAACACAATATTAAATTATAAAAGCAAGATGAAAGCAAAATTGAACATGTGGTATGAGCCTAATCATTTTTTTTTGTTGTGCTTTTTTTTTTTAAAGAACAGCACAATATAGAAGTTTAAAGCACCAGAAAGAAGTATTATTTATGTAGTAGCATTGAGTGGTTGTCTTTACCATGCCTATTTGTGTAAGGATCTATCAGAAGAGATCACTACTCCTGCTTGCCATCCCCTACTAACTTGTGATGTACTATGTCACTTTGCTTTAAATCCAATGATTAAATGTGTCAGAGATAATGAATGTTAAAACATAAATTTCTTTTTAAAGCTCTACATAGTATGAATATCTAGACAACATCATTTCACTCTATCAAATATTTAATCTGCCAAGAAAGAATTTAGCTCAGCCAGGAATTAACCTGTTGTTCTTAATCTGACTAAATATATATATATATTGTACTTTAAATGAAGGTTTACAGAACAAATTAGCTTCTCATTAAACAGTTAGTACACATATTGTTTTTATGACATCGTTCAACAACCCCACAACATGTCAACACTCTCCCTTCTTGACCTTGGGTTCCTATTACAAGCTTTCCTATCCCTTCCTGCCTTCTAGTCCTTGCCCCTGGGCTGGTGTGCCCCTTTAGTCTCATTATGTTTTATGAGGCTGTCTAATATTTGGCTAAAGGGTGAACCTCAGGAGTGACTTAATTACTGAGCTAAAAGGGTGTCCTGGGGCCATACTCTCGGGGTTTCTCCAGTCTCTGTCAGGCCAGTAAGTCTGGTCTTTTTTTGTGAGTTAGAATTTTGTTCTGCATTTTTCTCCAGCTCTGTCCAGGACCCTCTGTTGTAATCCCTGTCAAAGCAGTCAGTGGTGTTACCCTGGCACCATCTAGTTGTCCTGGACTCAGTCTGGTTGAGGCCATGGTAGTGGTGGTCCATTAGTCCTTTGGACTAATCTTTCCCTTGTATCTTTAGTTTTCTTCATTCTCCCTTGCTCCTGAAGGGGTGAGACCAGCGGGGTATCTTAGATGGCTGCTCACAGGCTTTTAAGACTCCAGAAGCTAGTCATCAATGTAGAATGTAGAACATTTTCTTTATAAACTATATTATGTCAATGGAGCTAGATGTTCCCTGAGACCATGGTCCCCACAGCCCTCATCCCAGCAATTTCTTCCCTCAGGGAGTTTGGATGTGTCTACGGAGCTTCCATGACCTTGACTTGTACAAGTTGGTAAAACACAATATTTTTAAAATTAAATCGAAGAGTCCCCAATCCCAATTGTCCCTTCATCTAGTTTCTCCTCTCTCACTGATGACCTCCATGTATTTATGCCAAGATTTTATAGTAATCATAATGAGAACCCTTGCTTAATTACCTATCATTCCAGTCATTCACCATAGCTTTTCAATTTTTTTATCAAATAATTTCCTAAATCTACTTATTTCCATCTCTATTTCCACTACCTTGATCCTACTATCTCTCCTACATAGCCTCTGAACATATCTCCTATTGAGTTATATTTAATCAGTTCCGCACACAAATATCAAAATTTTTTTTATGCTTAAAAAAATCAACGATGTCTAGGGAATTCTTCTAGGTATTCCAAGAAAAAAGACAATGACTTCACTTGGGGTAAAATTTGAAATCTTTAACATGGTTTATGATGCCTTTCAAGAGTTGCTTACCTTGTAAGACTACTTCTTGCTATTTTACTATTCTCTCATAGTACTTTATTCTCTAGACAATACAGCCATTTCCACTTCTTAAACTCACTGAGGTTGGCAGAAAATTTTCCCTCTCAAAGGTGTCCACATCCTAACCCTAGTTTGCAGATGTGATTAATTTAAGGATTTTGAGATGGGGAGGTTATCCTGGGTTACCCTGGTGGACTTAATGTAACCCCAAGAGTCCTTATAAGTGAAAGAGGGAGACGGGAGAGTTAGAGAAGGAGAAGTCAGAGAGATGTGATTGCTGACTGGAAGAGGGCCATAAGCCAAGCAATGAGCCCAAACTCTAAAAGCTAGAAACAATCACCATGCTCTTTCTTGCCTCAAATTCTTTGCATATGCCATATCTTCCTGTCTTAGTTTCTGTTCTGCATATTTCTATAACGATCTTGAATCCCATAAGGTATCCAAACCCAAAAAAACCATTGCTGTAGAGTCGATTCTGACTCATAGTGACCCTATATTACAGAATAGAACTGCCCAATAGGGTTTCCAAGGCTGTAATCTTTATGCAAACAGACTGCCACATCTTTCTCCCTCAGAGTGGCTGGTAGGTTTGAACCACGGACTTTTTGATTAATAGCTGAGCGCTAAACAACTGCACCACCGGGCCTTCTTACAAATTCACATATAATCCATAAATTTCTGATCACTCACTGAGAGAAGGCATAGATGGAACTGGGATTCCATCTGTCATCGCCGAATTTGGACCCCAGCTATGAAGGGCCTCCCTCCACTGAGTTCCAGCCATGGTTAAGACTTCCTCCCAAAACCACTCTTTACATGTGAATGCCTGAAGTGTAAAAATGTGAACTCTGACCCTTGAACTAGCATTGTAATTGTTAATTCTGATTCTCCAGTTCTAAATGGGTGTTATAAATTCTTACTTGCATGCCTTACCATGAGTACCTTGCAATAAACTAAATGAGCTTATGCATGACAAATCTGAGTATCGGTTTTCTAAGATAAAATCCTACATGACAGTTTCCTAGGGTTGTCATAACAAAATCCAAACTAGGTGACTATAAAGAAAAGAAATTTACTGTGTCACATTTCTGGAGGCTAAAAGTCCAAATTCTGGGTGTCAGCAGGGCCATGCTGTCTCTGTCCCCTCTAGGGGAAGATCGTCCCTTGTTCCTTCCACCTTTTGGTAGCCCCTGAAGTTTCTTGGCATTCCTTGGCTTTTAAATGCATCTTCACATGGCATCTGTCTTCCCTCTTTGTCACTCTGTCTCTGTGTCTGCTCTCCCCTTTTATAAGACACTATTCAATAGGATTAGACGGACTGTACTCTGATATGACCTCATTAACTTAACTGATAACATCTTCAAAGAATCCATTTCCAAACAAGATCACATTCACAGATAAGGAGTTAGGACTTCAATATGTCTTTTTTGGTGGAGAGAATTGAAACTCAACCCACCCTCTCCTCCCCCCACCCCGGAAATCTCTGCTTCTCTTTACGTTACTAGTTTTTACTTTTTCTTTATGCCTTAGATTAAATATCACTTCCTGTGGAAAACTTTCTCTGCTTTTCACCTACAAATCTTAGGCCTTGTATTACTTTTCTATTAATGCTATAATAAATTATCACAAAATTAGCAGTTTAAATCAACACAGGTATATTACCTTACAGTTCTGGAGTTCAGAATTCCAAAATCAATTTAATGCGGCTAAAGTCAAAGTGTTGGCAGGGATGGTTCCTTCTGGAGACTTGGAGAAGAAGATTTTCCAGATTCTAGAAGCTGCCTGCACTCCTTCGCTCGTGGTCCCTTCCTCTTATCCCTCCTAACTCTTGCTTCCATCCTCACATCTCCTACTACTAACTCTGATTTCCTGCCTCCCTTTAGTAATGACTTTGGTGATTGCATTGGATTCATCTGGATAATCCAGGATAAATTCTCCATCTCAAAATACTTAATGACATCTACAAAGTCCCTTTCTCCATATAACGTAAATTTTATAATTCTGAGGGCTAGGATGTGAACATGTTTGGGGAGCCATTACTCAGCCGATCATAGCCCCTATTATATATTCTAATACACATCTTATAAGTATATTCTAATACACATCTTATAAGTATTTTGATAAATTCATATTCAAAGTTATATTTAAGCCTTTTCTTAATTAAATTATTTATTATAACTTGTTTAATATTTATTTTCTTTTTTGATTATATCTTTTATGAATGCATTAAAATAAATGAGTAAATATAAACACATATATATACACTCGCACATACATGCATACATAAATACACATCTGGCACATCATAGTGGGTGGATATTTTTTGAAAACTATGATTTCTATATTTTGAAGATTTAACTATATCCTCAAATGCCAAAAATAAAAATTTTAGGTGTATTTTAAGAAATCCCTGTTCTAAGATGGTTCCAGGTAGTTTTAAACTTGAAAATTTATGCTGTCTTTTTGACAGTGGTTATGAGACAAAAGAAATGGATAGAAGTCATGTCATATCTATACATTCATAGAAAAAGTTCAAGTTATCAGAGGTGAGTCTAAGTCGGGGATGATTTTTAGCTCTTTGATGGAGGCTAACTGGCCTGAAACATTAGACATTAGCTTTGAACTCATAGAAGTTGATGAGAGTAGAGGTAAAAGGCATGAGTCCAGATTTAGGACAAAATATTAGAAAATGTCTGATATCAGAGTTTTCCAAATTATTTTTAATGAAGGACTAATTTTCATTATTTTAATAATCCATCATGGATAGAGAGCTCTGTAAAGTATATTAACAATAAATTATCAAAAATAATAAAATGAAAATAAACATATGAAAACAAAGTCTCAATTTTTATTATTAGTTTCCTCAGACATAGGGAGAAAGAATTACAAAAACCATACATGTTATTCATTGAATGTTCAAAAGCAGTAATTTAGACAATCACTATTACACTTATACCTTTCTGTCATTTCTATTATAGTCTTATCTAATCTAGGTGAGATTGATGATAATGCTACTTGTATGAAATAAACGTGTATCTAAACTGTGTTTATATTTTGTTATAATAACGTGTGGAGAAGCTACTCTCAGACAAGTTTGTAAAATTGAATGGAAGACAAAATTTAAAGTGATTGCAGTCAATCTTAGTATATTGATTTTTAACTTTCATCTAAAATGATGTAAGTTATGTTGATTTTCAAAAATCATTTTAGTCATGCAACAACAGCAATTCCAATAATTTATGCTGTAAAGTTATGATTAAATTTAAATTATTTTAGCATGAAAAAAATCCAAATTCATAGATTTTTCTATATATGGATCTCATTCTGTTGGAAAAGTCAAACAAAATTTCTATAAAATTCTTGAATTGTTTAGTGATAACATTTCACAGATGTGTAATATCAAAATCATCTCCTACATCATGGACAATTATTTTTAAATTAAATAATGTACTAAAATAATCTGCAGAAATATCTCCTTTAGACTTCTGACTTTTGTTTTTGCTCTCTGATCTTATCTGCCACTGAAAACCATGTTGCATTCTTTCCTTGCAGGCAAAAATTTAAAAAAATATCTGACACATTGACAGGTTGTTGTTGTTAGGTTCCATCAAGTCTGTTCTGACTCATAGTGACCCTATGTACAACAGAATGAAACACATGCCTCGTCCTGTGCCAACGTCACAATTGTTGCTATGTTCGAACCCATTGTTGCAGCCTCTGTGTGAATCCATGTCATTAAGGGCCTTCCTCTTTTTCGCTGACCCTTACCAAGCATGATATCTTTCTCCAGGAACTGGTCCCTTCTGATAACATGTCCAAAGTAAGTGAAACAATATCTCTCCATCCTTGCTTCTGAGGAGCACTCTGGCTGTACTTCTTCCAAGACAGATTTGTTCGGTCTTCTGGCAGTCCATGATTTATTCAATACTCTTCAATACTCTTCACCAATACGGTAATTCAGAGGCATCAGTTCTGCTTTGGTCTTTCTTATTTATTGTCCAGCTTTCTCATGCATATGAGGTGATTGAAAATACCATGGCTTGGGTCAGGTGCACCTTAGTCCTCAAAGAGCCATCTTTGCTTTTGAACACTTTAAAGAGGTCTTTTGCAGCAGATTTGTCCAATGAAATATGGTGTTTGTTTTCTTGACTGTTGCTTCAATATAAGTGGATTGTGGATCTACGTAAAATGAAATTCTTGATAACTTCAATTTTTTCTCCATTTATCATGCTGTTGCTTATTGATCCAGTTGTGAGAATTTTTGTTTTCTTTATATTGAAGTGTACTCCATACTGAAGGCTTTAGTCTTTGGTCTTCATCAGTAAGTGCTTCAAGTTCTCTTAGCTTTCAAGGAACTACAGTTTTGTCATCTGCATATCACAGGTGGTTAATGAGTCTTCTTCCAATCCTGATGTTGCATTCTTCTTCATATAGTCCAGCTTCTTGGATTATTTGCTCAGTGTACAGATTGAATAAGTATGGGGAAAGGATACAATCCCGATATTGACAGGACTAGCTGTTTAATTTGCACCTTTAAAAAGTTGAGACGAAAGTGATTTTTTTATTACAGAAATACTGAGATTTTATTTTGTAATGCAAACATTTTGAATGAACATTTGCATCTTTGCATGTATTAATAGCTGCTTATAATTAACATCCATTTTATCACATAATAATCATCTCAAGTTTAATGTTTTAGCCTTTATGTAATTAATAAATGTCATTAAGCACATTTCTGTTTTCACAGAAAGTCTTTCTCCATATAGAAGGCAATATATTGATTTACATTCTGGCACAAGCTCACTCTAATCTACGTAACTACTTTAAAAGGCATTTCTGGTATTGCAGCTGTGCTCTCAAAACATACTCCTGTAAAAACTTAAACTCCAAGCCACATTTTAAAACTATGTAATTTTTAGTTGTATTTTCCAGCAATAAGCTGAAAAGAAATTCCTCCTTTCCATCACTACTGTGTTCAAATTACATACATATTAAAAGAATTGTCAAGTTAGTCACATCTCGCCTTTGCCAAGTTGCAATGAAAAATAATTTGATGGAGACTTCCTGGCAACACGGTACTACAGGCAAAAGCACCATGCCATCCCGCCATAGCAAAGACCAAAAACTAAGTCAAAGAGAGACAAACGTCCATCCTGAAACCCTTAGCATCAAATGAAGAGATAAAGAACTCAGCCAAGCACCGAATGGAGTAAGAAACTGACACAGAACAGAGAGAGAGGAGAGATATGTGTAGAGGTCCTCTATCAGCTAAAGCAGCACAGATTCGCCATCTTGGACTCCTGTCAGAGACTGGTGAACATGAAGTATGGGAAAGCAGCTTCATGGACCTCCAAGCAGTAGACAGAACAACTGGTAACCAATAATATACACTCTCCCACTCCCCACCCTTCTTCACCTCCGCTGTTTCTTGTGGCCACAGTCTCTTGGCCAGGAGGCACTGGCTTCAGCCCTGTGGCCCTTGGATTCCACCTGCCTACAGGGGCCAGCTACCTGAGTGCCATTTGTTTGTTTTTGGTGTTGCATTTTTCTACTTCTTTTGGTTTCTTCTGTACCTCTCACCACCTTCACCTCCTTTCTCTCAAATACCTGGCTGTGTGTACCATCTTTCCTTCTTCCTGAAAGTCTGTTAAAAGCCACTCAACTGTGGAACTGCTTCCTGGCCTACGCTTCCATACTGGAGGGATTTCCAGGGGTTTTGTTTGTTTGTTTGTTTTCTTTTGATTTGTTCTGTTTTGATTTGTTTGTTTCTTTCTTTTCTTTTTCTTTTCTCTGCTTGGGAGCCCCTTCTAGCCTGGCTGTACTATGCGCCCTGGGAGCTACTTCCTCAGTCTGCACAGCTGCACAATGGGATCCCTGGGGGAGTTTCTTTTTTCGTTTTCTTTGTTGTTTTTGTTTTCTTTTCTCTTTTTCCCTTTTTGTCTCTCTTCATTTCTCTGTTTCTTGTTTCTCTATAATTATCTTCTCTTCCTGTCTCCTGAATACCTGGCTCTGTGCAACACCTCTGCCCCTTCTAACCAGGCTGTACTTCGTGGCCTGGAAGCCACTTCCCTAGTCTTCGCAGCTGTGCTAGTGGGATCCCTGTGAGCTTTTCTTTTCTTTTCTAATTTTTATTAATTTATTTTTTCTTTTACCCTTTTTCTTTTTTTTTTCCTTCCTTTTTGTTTTTCTCCGTTTCTCGGTCTTTCATCTCTCCACACCAATGGAAAGCTCCCCTAGCACTCTTTTTTGTTTGTTTGTCTGTCTGTTCTAGGCTCTTGTTTCTCTCTCCTCTTTCACATACCCATTGTAGTGCCACATATCACAATCTCCCCCCCTTGTTCCTGCCTACTTGCACCATGCACTGAACATCACCCCCCTGAGCAGCACAGGCATGGCCAACAGAACCTGCCCTGCACTGATTCCTGGTCCACTCTGTCAGCTCTAGTAAGTGCCACAAACAACTCATTCCAGCAACTCCCCATCAGCTGGACCAGCCCTGCTACACCATAAGTGAGTTACTGACCCTGCCCATTGGTCAAGGTGGTGAAAAGTATCATGGCCACAGACAAGCAAACAACAAAGAACGCACAGCCCGCCTGCTTAGAAGTAACTGAATAAAACAAAAAAGCAGGATGTGGCAAATAAATCTACAATTAATAAACAAAGAAAATAACTACTGAATGTCCCAAAGACAGCAGACAATATCAAAACAAATAAAAAAAAAACAAGATAGGATGGTTCCAGTAGGCATCCAAAGTAAAAGACCAGACGACTTTCCAGTAAAAGAAAAGGCACTAGAATTACCTGGTAGAGAATTCAAAACTCTAGTATTCAGAGCTATCAAAGAGTTGAAGCTAAAATCAGACAAAAATGAGGAGAAAATAAACAAATTCATGGAAAATACAGACAAAAAACTGAAAGAATTCAGGAACATAATACAAGAACAAAGTGCCAAAATAAACTTGCCACTAGAAATCATACAAAAACAATTAGAAATCCAAAAGATAAACAACAAGATTTCAGAAATGGACAGGGGCATAGAAGTGCTGAGGAGCAGGTTTGAAACAATGGAAGACAAACATGGATACAATTTTGTTGGAGCAAAAATCAGAAAAAAGAACAAAGAAAAATAAAGAAAACCTAAGAATTCTGTGGGATACAATAAAAAGCAAAAATTTGCAAGTGATTGAAGTTCCAGAACAGGGGGAGAAAACAGAAAACACAGAGAGGATCACTGAAGAATCTCTGACAGAAAACTTCCCCAATATCATGAAAGGTGAAAAGCTGACATTCCAAGAGTTCAATGAGCCCTGCATAGGATAGAACCCAAAAGAAAATCACCAAGGCAAAGCATAATCACCCTCGCTAAAACCAAAGACAAACAACAATCCTGAGAGTAGCTTGGGAAAACAAAAAAGTCACATACAGAGGAGAAACAATAAGACTAAATTTGGATTATTCGGCAGAAACCATGCAGACAAGAAGGCAATGGGATGATGTATATAAAACCTTGAAAGAAAAACATTGCCAGCCAAGAATAATATATCCTGCAAAACATTCATTCAAATATGATGGTGAAATTATGACACATCCTGATAAACAGAAATTAAGGGACTATGTAAAAACCAAACCTAACTTACAAGAATTATTAAAGGCTCAAAAAAATAATACACCATGACCAAGTAGGATTCATACCAGGTATGCAAGGATGGTTCAACATTAGAAAATCAATCAATGTAATCCACCACATAAATAAAAGGAAAGAA
>NW_004444234.1:224398-225515 GCF_000243295.1 Trichechus manatus latirostris | reverse complement strand
ATGCAGGATCATACCAGCCAGATACCAACCTAGGAAACGAACTCTCAAGGATTATCCAAAACCAAAAGAATTACAACAGGGAACCAGAGAGGTTAATCTCTAAATGACAACACCATCAGAACAATAAGAGAGGGAATAAACAGAGTAGGTATAGAACCTTTTAATGGAGAGAAAGGCAAGGTGATATCAGGTAATAATAGACTGGTTCAAATCTAGGAAGATAAGGATAAATTTCGAGGTAAGCACAAAGAAAGTTAACAAACCTACTTATCAAAATAAAGAAGAAAGAATATAAAGTCTCAGTAAAAACAAAATCTACAAAAACAAAAGAAATGAAAAAAATACCCACAAACAACAGAAATTCAACACCGGAGACTAAAAGCAACAAAAAAAACTGTCAGCACCACAAAAAAAAGAAGAAAAAAAAAAACACTACAAAATGACAGCAATGAACTAACACTGTTAATAACTACACTGAATGTAAATGGCCTAAATGCACCCATAAAGAGATGGAGAGTGACAGAATGGATAAAAAACAGTATTCATCAATATGCTGTCTATAAGAGACACATGTTAAAAGCAAAGATGTACATTTATTAAAAATCAATGGATGGAAAAAAATACCTTAAGCAAACAACTACCAAAAAAGAGTAGGAGTGGCAACACTACTCCCAGATAAAATAGATTTTAAAAAAAAAATCCACCATAAAAGGAGAAGAAGGACACTATATAGTGTTTAAATGGATGACTCATCATGAAGATATAACCATAATAAACATTTATTCACCCAATGACGGGGCTCCAAAATACATAAAACAATCTTTAACAGCACTGAAAAGAGAAATTGACAGTTCCACAATAATAGTAGGAGACTTCAACACACAACTCTCGGTGAAGGACTGAACATCTAGAAAGAAACTCAACAAAGATACAAAAGACCTAAAGGGCACAATCAGTCAACATGACCTCATAGACATATATAGAACATTCCACCCAACAGCTGCAAAGTACACATTCTTTTCCAATGCATATGGAACATTCTCCAGAATAGACCACATCTTTGGCCACAGAGCAACCCTCAACAAAATCCAAAACATTGAGAAATAGAAAGTATCTT
>NW_004444234.1:187409-223437 GCF_000243295.1 Trichechus manatus latirostris | reverse complement strand
GATTCATACCAGGTATGCAAGGATGGTTCAACATTAGAAAATCAATCAATGTAATCCACCACATAAATAAAAGAAAAGGAAAGAATCACATGATTATTTCAATTGATGCCGAAAAGGCATTCAACAAAGTCCAACACCCATTCCTGATAAAAGCTCTGATAAAATAGGTATAGAAGGGAAATTTCTCAACATAGTAAAGGGCATCTATGTCAAACAAACGGCTAACATCATTCTTAATGGAGAAAGGCTGAAAACATTCCCCTTGAGAAAAGGAACAAGACAAGGATTTCCTTTATCACCACTTCTATTTAAACATTGTACTGGAAGTCCTAGCTAGAGCAATAAGGCAAGAAAAAGAAATCAATGGCATCCAAATTGGTAATGAAGAAGCTAAATTGTCCCTATTTGCGAATGATATGATGTTATACAAAGAAAACCCCAAAGACTCCACTAGAAATCTACTGGAACTAATAGAAAGATTCAGCAGAGTAGCAGAATACAAGATAAACATACAAAAATCACTTGGATTCCTATACACCAATAAAGAGAAAGACGAAAAGGAAATCAGCAAAACAATATCATTTATAATAGCCCCTAAAAAACTAAAATACTTAGGAATAAATCTAACCAGGGATGTAAAAAATGTATACAAAGAAAACTACAAAACACTACTGCAAGAAACCAAAAGAGATCTACAAAAATGGAAAACAAAAATATATAGCATGCTTATAGATGGATAGATGCAACATTGTGAAAATGAAAATTTTACCCAAAGCAATTTCCAAATACAGCTCAATCCAGCTCCAAATACCAACAACATGCTTTAATAAGATGGAAAAGCTAACCATTAACTTTCTATGGAAAGGGAAGAAGTCCCAGATAAGTAAAGCACTGGTGAAGAAGAAGAATAAAGTAGGAGGACTCGTTCTTCCTGACCTCAGGACCTACTATATAGCTACGGTAGTCAAAACAGCCTGGTCCTGGTACAACGACAGACACTTTGACCAATGGAACAGAATTGAGAACCCAGAAGTAAATCCATCCACCTACGGTCACCTAATTTTGGACAACGGCCCAAAGTCCATCAAATGGGGAACATACAGTCTCTTTAACAAATGGTGCTGGAAAAATTGGATGTCCATATGCAAAAAATGAAAGAGGACTCATGCCTCACACCATACACAAAAACTAATTCAAAATGGATCAAAGACCTAAATATAAAGTGAAAAACTATAAAGTGTTCATAGAAGAAAAAATAGGATCAATGCTAGAGGACCTAATACACAGCATTAACAGGATACAAACCCCAACCAACAACACACAAACTCCAGAAGATAAGCTAGATAACCTGGATCTTCTAAAAATTAAACACTTATGCTCATCAAAAGACTTCACCAAAAGAGTAAAAGAAAACCTACAGACTGGAAAAAAATTTTTAGCTATTACAAACCCAACAAAGTTCCAATCTCTAAAATCTACAGGATAATCCAACACCTCTACAACAAAAAGACAAATAATCCTATTAAAAAATGGGCAAAGGAAATGAACAGACACTTCACCAAAGAAGACATTCAAGTGGCCAACAGACACATGAGGAAATGCTTGCAATCACTATTCATTAGAGAAATGCAATTCAAAACCATAATGAGATACCATCTCACCCCGTCATTACTGGGACAAATCAAAAACACTGGAAATAACAACCGTTAGAGAGGCTGCAGGAAAATCAGAACTCTTATGCACTGCTGGTGGGAGTGCAAAATGATACAGCCGTTTTGGAAAATGATATGGCACTTCCTAAGAAAGCTAAAAGTAGAAATACCATACCATCCAGCAATCCCACTCCCAGGAATATATCCTAGAGAATTAAGAGCTGTCACACGAATGGACGTACGCACACCCATGGTCATGGCAGCATTATTCACAATAGCAAAAAGATGGAAACAACCTAGATGTCCATCAACAGATGAATGGGTAAACAAACTATGGTACATATACACAATGGAGTACTACACAACGATAAAGAACAATGATGAATCTGTGAAGCATTTCATAACATGGATGAAACTGGAGGACATTATGCTGAGTGAAATAAGTCAATCACAAAAGGACAAATACTGTATGAGACCACTACTGTAAAAATTCATGAAAAGATTTACACACAAAAAGAAACAGTCTTTGATGTTTATGAGGGAGGGGAGGGGTGGGAGGGAAACACTAAATAGACAATAGATAACTGGTAACTTTGGTGAAGGGTAAGACAGTATACAATACTGGGGAAGCCAGCACAACTTGTACAAGGCAAGGTCATGGAAGCTCCACAGACACATTCAAACTGCCTGAGGGACTGAATTGCTGGGCTGACAGCTGTGGGGACCATGGTCTCAGGGAACATCTAGCTCCGTTGGCATAACATAGTTTGTAAAGAAAATGTTCTACATTCTACCTTGGTGAGTAGCGTCTGGGGTCTTAAAAGCCTCGGAGCAGTCATCTAAGATACTCCACTGGTCTCACCCCTTCGGGAGCAAGGGAGAATGAAGAAAACAAGATACAAAGGAAAAGATTAGTCCAAAGGACTAATGGACCACTACTACCACGGCCTCCACTAGACTGGGTCCAGTACAACTAGATGGCACCAAGCTACCACCACTGACTGCTCTGACATGGATCACAACAGAGAGTCCTGGACAGAGTGGGAGAAAAATGTAGAAGAAAATTCTAACTCACAAAAAAAGACCAGACTTACTGGCCAGACAGACTGGAGAAACCCTGAGAGTATGGCCCCCAAACACCCTTTTAGCTCAGTAATGAAGTCACTCCAGAGGTTTGCCCTTCAGCCAAAGATTATGCAGGCCCGTAAAATGAAATGAGACTAATGGGGAACAACAGTCCAGTGGCAAGGACTAGAAGGCAGGAGGGGACAGGAAAGCTTGTAATAGGGAACCCAACGTCGAGAAGGGAGAGTGTTGACATGTCGTGGGGTTGTTAACCAATGTCATAAAACAATATGTGGACTAACTTTAATGAGGAACTGTTTGTTCTGTAAACCTTCGTCTAAAGTACAATTAAAAAAAGAAAAATAGTTTGATAGTTTTTTTTTTTTTTTCCATCTAAGCTGGCCTTCCTTATCATTAGTTCCTTCTAGAACACACCAAGTTATGGTATCGGTGGCAAGTGATATTTTCACTTTCTCCACTACACAGTCATCCAACATTTTAAGCAAACATAATGCCATGGCAATTGTATATAATTTTTAGTCTTAACAAAATGCTATTTTATTAGAAGCCTGCAAACAACTAATGTTTATAGGTAAAATATTAAACGTCTCCTATCAGCTTTTAATTCAATATCATTTGCTTCAAATAACTAGTTCTGTTGTGAAATTAATAGTTTTATGCTTTGTTCATAATTGTTACTTAGGTTTTGTTATTTCATTAACCCCATTATGAATTCACAAATAACATAATAATTTTAGCATTCCATCATCAATTATGGCTACAGATCTGAACCCAGCACAGGAGGGATGATGCTTCTAAGTAAAATGAGTAAGTCTGGATTTTTTTCTTTGGAATCACTTCCATCATCATTTGGTTGACTACTGACTGTGTTAAAATTTGTCTGAGTTCTGTACTCCTGGCAAACATTAATAGCTAAAAAAATTCTTCCACTCATTTGTGTTCTAGGAAATGGTTGTCTGTGAAGAACCATCCTTCCTCATACGACTTAGATAAGACTGACTGATGACCCCTCCTTGCTGGTCAAAGCCAGACACAGATTCTTATTTTTTGTCTCATACATGATTAACTGAACTGTTTGTACCCACCAGATTTTTGTTCATATCTGGGCATAATACCTACTAACTTGACATGACCAAACTTTGTTAAGTTTCCCACCTTTCACCAGGATCTTGAAATTTGACCCACTCTCAGCATAAGCCATTATCAAAATATGGAACAATTCTTCCTTAATGGCCCATTTCAAGAACTGGTTGACCAAAAGGAAAGTTATTCCCCGGTCAGATGTTCAAACTTGCCACCTTCTTATCCCACTCGCTCATATCTGGTCCTTTCTACCTTTGTTTATCTCTGCCTTAAGGAAAAAAAAGTTCCTTTCTGCCTGACTTTTGAGACACTTGCAGATCTTATGGTGGGATGGTTCTCCATATTGCAGTAGTCTCCCTTTCTACATTAAAATAGTCTTTTCAAATAATGCCTCTGCTTAACCTAAGCTCAGATTTTATTTGAAAGTTTTCAGGTGTCACAACTCAGGTGGAGTGTTATCCGCCCCTCAGACTGCTGTTCTCATCTGTACTCACTTCAGCTTCTTGGAGCCTTTGTGTCCTTTCCTGGCTATGGAATTTGGGATCCACAGTAGTGATCCACAACTCCATTCCAGTCCTCTGGACATTTGTCTGGTATAAAACAGTAAGGAGTTACTTTGATTATTTAGTTCAAAGAGACTTTTCTTTGACCCTTCGGGAGATCTCTTCTGTTTTTGCTTGGATTCTTGGCCTGGGAATTGGGCAAAGGAATTTCCTTAGTTCCTCACCCTAGACATTGCATGAGGGAATGTCCTTACCTTCTCAACTGGATATTGTACGGGAAATTTTGTTGGTACCTGGGCCAGGGGAGAGAATTAATCAAGTGAGACTCTTCCCTTGATCCTTTAAGGTTTTATGTCTGATTTGATTATCTAATCTCATGGGTAACTCTCATTCTATTGGACACTCTCATTCCTCTTCTTCCATTGACAACTGTCTTTGCCAATTTGGCACCTATTCTATTCAATATTTCCAGAAATGTCAAAATTTTACTATATTGTTGTTGTTAGGTGCCATCAAGTCAGTTCCAACTTATAGCAACCTACGTATAACAGAACGAAACACTGCCCTGTCCTGCACAATCCTCACAATCGTTGCTATGTCTGAGTCCATTGTCGTAGCCATTGTATCAATCCATCTCGTTGAAGGTCTTCTTCTTTTTTGCTGACCTTTTACCTTACCAAGCATGATGTCCTTCTTCAGGAACTGGTCCCTCTTAACAACATGTCTAAATATGTGAGATGAAGTCTCACCATTCTTGCTTCCAAGGAGCGCTCTTGCTGTTCTTATTCCAAGACAGACTTGTTCATTCTTCAGGCAGAGCATGTTATAGTCAATATTCTTTACCAACACCATAATTCAAAGGTGTCAATTCTTCTTAGGTCTTCCTTATTCATTGTTCAGCTTTTACATGCATATGAGGCTATTGAAAATATCATGGCTTGGGTCAGGTGCATCTAAGTCCTCAAAGTGCCATCTTTGCTTTTGAACACTTTAAAAAGGTCTTTTGCAGCAGATATACCTGATGAAATATGACATTTGATTTCCTGACTGCTGTTTCTATCGGCATTAATTGTGGATCCAAGTAAAAGGAAATCTTTGACAATGTCAGTCTTGTCTTCATTTATTAGGATGTTGCTTATTGGTCCAGTTGTGAGGAATTTTGTTTTCTTTATGTTGAGGTGTAATCCATACTGAAGGCTGTAGTCTATGATCTTCATCAGTAAGTGCTTTAAGTCCTCTTCACTTTCAACAAGCAAGGTTGTGTCATCTGCATATAGCAGGTTGTTAATGCGTCTTCCACCAATCCTGATACCACAGCTTCACATAGTCCAGCTTCCTTGATTATTTACTCAGCATACAGACTGAATAAGTATGGTGAAAGGAGGCAACTCTGATGAAAACCTCTCTTGATTTTAAACCATGCAGTATCCTCTTGCTCTGTTTGAACTACTGCCTCTTGGTCTATGTATAGGTTTTTAATGAGCACAATTAAGTGTTCTGGAATTGCCATTTTTCCAACATTGTCCATAATTTGTTATGATCCACACAGTGGAAAGCTGTTGCACAGTCAACAAAACACAGGTAAACTTCTTTCTGGTATTCTCTACTTTAAGACAAGCTCTATCTTACATTTAGCAATGGTATCCCTCATTCCACGTGCTCTTCTGAATCCTGGCTTGAATTTCTGGCAGTTCCCTGTTGATGTACTGCCACAATTGCTTTTAAATATCTTCAGTAAAATTTTACTTGCATGTGATATTAATGATATTGTTCAATAATTTCTGCATTCAGTTGGATCACCTTTCTTTGGAATGGGCACAAATATGGATCTCTTCCAGTTGATTGACCAGGTAGCTGTCTTCCAAATTTATTGACATAGTCGACTGAGCACCTTCAGTGCTGCATCTGTTTGTTGAAACATCTCAACCGGTATTCTATGAAAAATGAACATAGAACGTACAAAGTATGAATCTAGGAAAATTGGAAGTCATCAAAAATGAAATGGAACACATAAATATCAATATCCTAGGCATTAGTGAGCTGAAATGGGCTGATACTAGCCATTTTAAATCAGATCATCATATGGTCTACCATGTCAGGAATGAAAGTTGAAGAGGAATGGCATCACCTTCATCGTCAAAAAGAACATTTCAAGATCCATCCTTAAGTACCACACTGTCAGTGATAAGATAATATCTATACGCCTACAAGAAAGACCAGTTAATACGACTATTATTCAAATTTGCGCACTAACCACTAACGCCAAAGATGAGGAAACCGAACATTTTTACCAACTTCTGCAGTCTGAAGTTGGCCAAACATAATCGAGATGCATTCATAATCACTGGTGATTGGAATGTAAAAGTTGGAAACAAAGAAGAAGGATTGGTAGCTGGAAAATAGGGCCTTGGTGATAGAAACGACACCAGAGATGACATGATAGAATTTTGCAAGACCAACGACTTCTTTATTGCAAATACCTTTTTTCAACAACATAAATGGTGACTGTACATGTGCAACTCATTAAATGGAAAATACAGGAATCAAATCAACTATATCTGTGGAAAGAGACCATAGAAAGTTTCAATATCATCATTGAGAACAAGGCCATGTGCTTACTGTGGAACAGAATTGCACTTTTGCAAGTTCAAGTTGAACCTGAAGAAAATTAAAACAAGTCCAGGACGGCCAAAGTACAACCTTGAGTATATCCTTTCTGAATTTGAAGACCATCTCAAGAATACATATGAGGCATTGAACACTAATGACCGAAGAACAGAGGAATTGTGGGAAGACATCAAGGACATCATAAATGAAGAAAGCAAAGGGCCATTAAAAAGACAGGAAAGCAAAAAAAAAAAAAAGAACAAAAACGATGTCAGAAGAGACTCTGAAACTTGCCCTTGAACATAGAGCAGCTAAAGAGAATGGAAGAAATGGTGATGTAGAAGAGCTGAACAGAAGGTGTCAAAAGACAACTTCAGAAGACAAAGTAAAGCATTATAGTGAATTGTGCAAAGACCTGGAGTTAGAAAACCAAAAGGGAAGAACATGCTTGGCATTTCTCAAGCTGAAAGAACTAAAGAAATAATTAAGCCTCAAGTTGCAATATTGAAGGATTCTATGGGCAGAATATTAAAGATGTAGGAAGCAGCAAAAGAACATGGGAATACAGAGTCACTGTACCAAAAAGAATTAGACGATGTTCAACCATTTCAGGTGATAAAAAACCTATAGAATTGAAAGAAGAATTCCAAGCTGCACTGAAGGCATTGGTGAAAAACAAGACTCCAGGAATTGATGGAATACCAACTGAGATATTTCAACAAACAGACGCAATGCTGGAGGTGCTCACTTGTCTATGCCAAAAATATATATATATATGTATATCTATTATACACAATTTAAAATTTCAATGATTTCTTTAGAAAACTTGGGAGCTTCCCAAACTGGCTCATCTAAGATCTCTTCCTTCCCTTCACCTCCCCTCCTTCCTCCTTTCTACCACTTTTGATCTTCTCTTCAGCCCCTTTGAATCCTTTTATCTGTCCCCCTTCAAAATTTCTACCTTTCAACTCCTCCACCCACCCTACCAAATCTTTCCTTCCCACTCTGACTCCCCAACTCCCTATAACCATTTGAACTTTAGGCACTCCTCGCCATTACTGGGGATTCTTGAAACCTCACTGGAAACAGGCTGGATGCTTTATTGACTTAGATGGGCTTTGGAGACACCCAGATGGCTGCATATTCTACCTTTGGTCCCTTATCCAGAATTTAGTCCATACAGTCTCATAACGTAACACACCAGGGCAAAGGAAATCTATCTATCTCTCTGTCTGTCTGTCTGTCTATTTGTCCATCTGTCTATCTATCTGTCTATCTATCTATCTGTCCGTCTATCTATCCATCTGTCTGTCTATCTGTCCATCTGTCTATCTATCTGTCTGTCTATCTCTCTATCTATCTACCAGCTACATTTTGGCCTTCATAATCAGGACATATTTAAAAGGAAACAGAGTAGACATTATTAGCTGGAGTTCTAGGAAACAAGTATCCTTATATACTCTTCACAAGGGTCCTAGGGAGCACTTTGAAGGCAATTTGTTAATTTATATAAAGATCCTTAAAAATGAAAATCCCCTTCTTTCCATAATTCTGCTTCTAGGAAATTATTCCAAAGAAATAATCATTAATGTTTTCAAAGATCTATGGTCATGATACCATTATTTCACAATAAGAAAAATGGAAAATATTCAAGTGACCACAATTACTTAGTTATAAAGGACATTTTAGATTTCAGGGACCTGGGGTTCTAAGGCTTCAAGCATGTCCCTATACATACATCTGCATTTAGTTCTTGGAAGCTGCATGGGTGAAATTGAAAAGGGCCACTAATCTCAACAGGAATCTTGGGGAATTTCCCCTGAGATAAAGGATTCAAACATAACTCCACAGAGGTTTAAAGACATAAAATATCCTCTGTTGGCCTGAGTAGGGAGTGGTCCTGTGCAGAACAACGATGAAAGAATGAGGGTTTGTCCTTGGTGGTGAATGTGATGTCAGATTTAGCAAAATGGAGGATGTGATAAGGGATCTCCATCCAGCCCCATTGTTGGATGGCTGCAGAAGTTGCGATTGAGTTGAGAGTTTAACACTTTGGGGTAGAAATATATTTACTGTAGAATAGGGCAAAGGAAATCTTACAGGTCTTCTGTGAAAATATCAGTGGTGATGTTGAGCCCTCATATTGATCATGTAACTTTAACATGATCCATCATCCAGAAACACAATAATGGAAAAAAGTGCAGATTGGGGCAAAGACAAGAGGCACCACTTTTATTTAAACCAGTGAGTTTTGTATTTCTATGTGTGTCAACTCTTAAAAATCTTTCATTTCTTTCAGTTCCCCCAATATCTGGCTATAACCCTCCAAACTAATATTTCCAATTTTTATTCTCCCTCCTGACTTAGCATCACCAAAAACTAACACACAATTGCCCAAATCTTATGGAGATTCTAGGTTGCCTTGTAGCTGGCCTTTTCCTTCGAGATCTAAAGAATCACTACAAACTAATGCCAGACAACTTGATATATAACTCAAAGAACTCACCACATCAGCAGGCCATACATAGACCAGATTTCTCCCTGGACAAGCCTCTGTCTGGACTTTTGAGACACTTGAATATGTTATAGTGGGAGGGTTCAAGGAAGTCTGGTAAACCTTTCAAAACATGCATGCCCTGATATGAGACATAACCAAGACTGCGGACAACATCACCAAGAGCATCAACCCTTAGCTTCAAGAAACTCCTTGAGCATTGCTGCATAAATAAAAGATTTTTTTTATTCACCGATCTCTTGGGCCAGATACCTTCCAGGGTTCAACTCCTGGCTCTTTACTTTAATAGAACCTTATCCTGTAACATGAGTTCCTAATTGATCAACAGAATAAAAAGTCATCAGGGTATGTTTCTCTCATATCTGTACTGTGAGTAAACCAAGAGTTTGTTCATAATCTGCACATAAATAGTTTCATTCAACTGTCAAGCAAAATATCTGCAGACACCTATGATACAGTAATTATTCTTCTTCCTTAATACAAATTGATATTATGTATCATCAGGAAATATTCAAGGAAGGATTTTTGACAATAGCTCCTTCTGCTTTCTCTTTGAACATAATATTTGTCATTAACTTTGCAATTGGCTTTACAGTTTTTTCAGCTGTTTTAGCTATAAGAATGCAGCTTTAAAGGATTTCTCATCTTTTGGTTTCTTCTATATCTTTAGCAACAAAATCTAATAAATCTAACTTCAAGGAAATTATTTTATGCATGTTATAAAAAATACTCTTAGTTTAACAGAATGAAAGAATCAATGGTTTTACTATGTTCATAGATAACCCAAGTCAGATGAAAATTTCCAATTTGTTCTTTCCAGCCCTCCCACCTCCTTCCATCTGCAATGAATGAAAGAATATCACCACGGCTGCCATCACCACCACCACCACCACTCCTATCCAAACAACATGTTATCTAAATTCTCCTCTGTTGAGGGAGCATACAAGTGACCCGTGGTGAGTCATCCACAGATACTGAGTCATTTGGGAGTAGACAAAATTAAGGCAGAGTATCTAGGTTACAGGTCAGTTTCATTGCAATTGGATGTTCAAATCAAATGGCTGAAGCCTATTTGTTGGTGGACTTCTCTAAGGGAAACAAATACAATTGGTCAGTGGTTAGCCAGGATCCATACAGTCTTCTGGTAAGTAAAATGAAAGGTATTTCATGCTCATTCCTCAGAGAAGACCATGAGCATTTAATTCTTTCCTTTTCTGCTGCTCGTTCTTTCTCTTCGCCTTCCTGCTCTCACCTTAATTTCTCTCATCTCCCCTCTCCATTTTTCCCCTTCTTTATTTTCTCTTTTCTTCTTTTCTTGTCGATGACTTTTTGCTGCTTATCCTGAAGTAGGTTACTTCCTGTACTCATATGGTTCAAGGGAGGGAAAAGTTTCTCAGGGTACAAGCTAGACACTTCGCAAAGAATATGGAACATAATGATTAATCCTTCAAGAAATGGTGCTGGCCAGATGTTTGTGCAAGGCTGTTTGACAAGGTTTTATAACTGAAATGAACTGGGAATAGTAGTAAATGAATCTCCAGTCAAATATAATTCAATTTTTTAAGATATTCACAAATATGCTTCCTATTTGCACTTCACTTTTCCTGCCGCATATGTGAAATCATGACTCTTGCAGATTTATTTGTCCCAGCATATACAGATTTCCATTCCATATTCACCACTCTTTGTTTATGATGTTATTTTGGGTTGTACTATTTATTTTACTCTTATCATCAGTTTTTATGCTTCAGTGAACCACATTTTAGTCACGTGTCCATATTTGAGAACTGAGGATATACTGCAGCTGAAGCATAAAAACAAAATTATAAATTTAATAATGTTAACAGTAGTGTGAAAATGGCATGAAAATATATTAGGTGAGACAAACTGCATCCTGTTAGCTAAATATTTGCAGATAAACAAACCAAACTGATCAGTCCTTAAAAGTACATGCAAAATTTCAGAGCACATAATAATCATTAAATGTATGAATAATGGGATTTCTATGCAAATAAAAATTAATCTTACATTTCAAATTTCTTTAAGGTTATAAACAAAATAGTGCTATGAATTTTTTTCCTCTTCAAACTGACAAACTGCCTCCAACATGCCCTCAAACCGTATTTTAATAAGTCTTACTTTGGCTGTCAAAGTGTTATATCTTCATTCACATTTCTTATCTCTGAATTTATTATACATTATTTTTTTATCTTTTCTGTCTGAGGAGTTATACACACACACACAAACACACATACATATACATCGTTAGGAAATAAATTAGAAGAGCCCCTGTGTTTTGACCTCTTATCATAATTTAAAACAATTAATAAAGAGCACAGAAACATAAAAACTTATCTTGACCTTACAGTGCTTATCTCTAAGAAGCCAGATAAAACACAGCGGTGGCTTTCTTTTGGCCACAGCATACATATTTTCCACAGAATATGAAATGACTGCATCCTTACTCAAAAGGGATGCCGTGTTATCTCAGGATCACAAGGAATCTGAAGGAGGGAGACTGATGTTACACAAAAAAAAAAATGTTGCTGATTACAGCAATAATGATATGGCATACCCATTTTGAAACCAGCCCTCTGGAAAAATCCAAAATTTACCTCTCTGAAACATACTCAATGCTATAGCGAATAATCACGTGTATACATGTTTAAAAGTACTAGGATGAATTTCATAAACATAAAAATTTGGCAAATTGGTTTTGTTGCAAAAAGTAACTATTCATACCTTAGCACCAGTAAACACATTGTTTTATATTAACTTCAATCTCTTTACTTGTAAAATAGGAATATTAGCACCTACCTTTCCTTTCTGCAAGTCTGTTGTGAAGGTCAAATAAGAAAATATTTGTGAAATTACTTTGAAAACTGAAAGCAACTACTTAAATGTAAGGTTTGGGAATAAATAGACATCTGTTCAAATAAATGAGTAAAAGATCATAGTTGAAAATGAAAATAATTATCTAATTAATCCACAATTCATTATTTCTTAGGATAAGCTTAAATATATGCTAAGGGGAGTATGCTGAATAACTGTCAGTATTATTGATATGTAAGGGCATATAGATCTTTACATAACTACATATGTATGAATAAATTAATATAAATATACATAGGTTGATTCAATCAGCATATACTGAACACACACCACGTGCAAGACCCCATCCTATACAAACAATACTTAATCCTATTTCCCTGTCCTCACTGTGTAGTGGGGCATTCATTGATCTATGTGATACTATAAAGTCATCCCGCTAAAATGTATAGAAGACAGAAGAAAGGACAGCATTTATTTAGTTATCAACATTCCAGTTAATACTGTTTCATGAATTTTAAAAGTCGCATTGAGTGAGATCCCTTATTTTGTTTAATGAGTTTATGAGAGGATCAATCACATATCTTAAAACTGAATCGAAGAAAGGAATAAGAATGCTGCAAGAGTTGTCATTATAGCAGGAATTGTGAGAGGTGCCTTAGGTTGCTACATTTAAGTTAGCAGGGCTGCTAACTTTTAACTTGAAAGACAGAAAATTCCTATGCAAAGCTTCCTTTCCACTCATAATCAGGTTGACTTCAGCAAGGCAGTATCACAAAAAGATTGCTAAAATTAAGGCAGTTCTAAGCTTTTTAGTGTGTTTGGTTTTATAGTTTCTCATTTCTCTTTTATATTGACAGAACTAAGAATTCTCAATTCTATGATGATGTTAAAACGATGTCATCACAGTTAAAAGTCATCCATTATGACAACTATATTTCAAATATCTGAGGACAGCGCCATGTTTCAAACTCCTTGGCTATTATTCTGAAGAACTAGAGGATTCCTAAGGCAGTCAGGCAAAAAATTTGATGGTCTGAAAAGGTGGATAGATTTTGGAAATTAATTTAAAAAATAGCATAAAACAAAATAGGAGTATTTTATGGGTTGAATTAAAAAATATAGACTCTCAACAAATATAGACTGTGTAAAAAGATGAATTATATTTATTTTTTTAAATAATTATCATATTGGTTTGTATGATATACTTGAAGAAGCTTTATGTTATTTTGTCAAGTCTATTATTAGGTGTACGCAGCTATAATCACTTTTGTCACTTAATACTTGGCAAAGTACTTTAAAATAATTCACTAGTAACTTTACAATATGTCAGTATAAGAATTAAGGAGATGAAGAAACCGAGTTGAATGTTGTCAAATATCATACTGAAGGTCAGCTAGGGCCAGAAACAAGTGATCTTTTCTTAATTTAAATATATAATCTAAGGATATATAGACTCAAATAATAGGACAATTTAGAGAAATAAAGAAAAAATTGGTGAAATATTTAAATATGGTTATAAGAAAGCAATAAGCCTAATAAAGGTAAAAAAGCAAAGTAATGTTATGAGTATGTTCTAGGCTAAAATTTGGGGAAGACAAGATTTGATTTTTGCCTTGAATAAGTTACTTGATTACTTCAGAACAGACTTAATCCAAAAGGAGGAAGTTGGCATAAATTATCCCTAAAATCCCTGCAGCCATGGAAGACAGTATGATAAAATAGAAACAGAGAAAATGTTAAAGTCAATATTGCCTGGATTTTAATCTAAAATTCACCACATGTTGGCTGGGTGAGCAATGGCAAGTTATGTTACCATGCTACCTTCATGAGGCTAAATTTACTCTTAAAATAAGTATTCAACTATCCTGAAAGTTGAAATACTCCTGCGCTGGGGATTAGTTACATAGAATAATAGGAATTAAGTACATGTCACGGAACATGCCATGTAGTAGGAACCACAATGTTTTAGCTCTTTTTACACATTCCCATTTATTAATCTAAAATTCTACGAATTGTAGCAGTCAGATTACAGAGGTTACTATCTCTAAGCCTTTCTAGATACGCAAATTTGGGCTAGTAACTAAGTATGTTTCTTCATATGTTAAATTAGGGTCAAAATATATGCTATATGTGCTTTGTTTTACTCTCTGCTTATTGCTATAAAAAAATAATGTGAAAACACAGTTACATTAAGAGCTGTACTCATGGACAGGAAAGGAAATAACACTTCTGCGTTCTAACAGAGTTCTAGCTGCTTTACCTGCAGTATCATTCAATCTTCCTAACAATACTGTGAGGTATTTCTTTATTTCACAGATTAGAAAACACAGGCAGTGTAAGTAATTTGGCTGAGGTCGCTTGACTATTAAGCCATTGAGGAGGAAAGTCAGTTCAGGTATGCTCACCTACCCACTACACATGTGGCTTCTGAAGTTGTTAGTAAGAGTAAAGAACTATTTGATCAAGCAAGATTTATAAAGAGATGCGTGAAGTATAGGAAAATAGATACTGTGAGTAACTCTTTAAGGGGCTTCTCATTTAGTATAATAAAATAAAACTCACTAAGCTGATGGGAAGGATTAATAGATAATAAGCAAACATATCACAGTCAGAAGAATTCACTGAACATAGATATGCCTGTATAATGTATATGTCTAATAGTGTATTTTTCCTACTTATATTAAAACTAACAGTGAGAAAAGGAAGAAAAATCTATCTTAATTCATCATATTCTAATACATTTCAGCTGTCTATTAAAGGAACCATGCCAGTTGCTGGGACTCCAGACAGAGAGCAAAGAAATCCTCTAGAAGCCCCATGGGTTTACAGAAGTCTATCAGTCACTCTGTCAGTCTTCCGGATCATTATTCAAGTTGCTGTCCCCAATTTTGCTAGATACATCAGATCAACTCCAACTCCCTAGGTAATTTTTCTCCCTAATGGGTTTGGAATTTGTTCTTTTTTTTATTATCTTTGGGCTAATGTGCTGCTCCAAACCTTTGAAAACAGAAGTAAGAATGTCAATCGCTATAAATGTGTTTGAGTATAAGTGTGTGTGTGTGTGTATGTGGAAGCACGTGTAAGCATGTGTGTATGTGTATATGCACATATATGTATATACTGAGTTCACAATTATCTTGCTATTACTTTATAGGTGATTTAAAGGTATAGCTAGAACACTTATTTAAAGTTAGTTATATTAACTCTAAATATCATTCTTTCTTACATTTCTATTAATGTAATTGTTTAGATATTCCTTTGTCTGTTTCAAAGGTCTACAAAGACAGAGAAAAGCACATCTACATGGTTCCAAGTTGATGTAGACATTTGGCAGATCTCTAGTCATATGATCAATGAAGACTAACTGGAAAATTTAGGTAAACATATACCAAAATTCAATCAGGAAAACAGAAAAATATATTGAATAAAACAAGGATGGCTCTTGAATATACTTGCAAAGTAAGTTTATTTTTTCATTCAACAAATCTATATTGCACATCTAGAGTGTTTACGACATTGGATTTGGCATGAGTGATATACAGATGAAGATCAAGACCCTGCTTTAAGTAAAAAAACTTATGATGGTAAATAAATATGTTACATGTAATATTAGAGAGCATATGCAGACACATAAGATATGAAAACTTTACTCACATTGCAAAATTCATCAAGAATTCCTAAAAGAGGTAAGAACTAAGAAGAATATTAAAGATTAATAGGTGTTACCTAGGTGAAGAAGAAGGGAAGAGCACTAAAGGTAGGGAGGGGACATAGATGGAAAGAAGCATGGTTTATACGAAACCTATAAGTATTTAAATATTCCCCACTAGAATTTATTTACATGGAGAGAAGGACTTTTTATTTTTTTGTTTACTCATGCATTTCTATTACCTAGAATAGTTCTTGATAAATAGTAACTGTTGATTGAATGAATGATTGAATTCATGATCAGATTATAAAAACAGAGTAACATGAGTTTGGAATGCAACCAGACATAAAGCAACTTAATGTTTCTTAATGACCCGTTTTGTGTTATTTTTTTCCTTTTTATCCTCTACTCAGCTCTGGTATATCTGGTGAAAACATAGTACCCCTTCTCGATAATAAAAAAAAAAAAAAGCCTGTTGCCATCAAGTTGATTCCGACTTATAGCAACCCTCGAGAACTATGTGTTCTTGATAATAGATACCCCTATTCACACAAGCCCTCTAGACCTTATCTAGAATTTTGTTTGTACAATTTCCCACCATAACCTCCCTTGTGTCCTTTTAGATTGGGATTCATTCTTGATAATAGGAGTTAATTTTCCTTAAATTCTTCATGGGAGAAAAAACTTTCTAGATATCATTTTTGTTCCGTCATAGCATTATGAAAAGAGCACTGCTTACTGGCAACAAAAGAATTGAGTTCATATCTCAGGTCTGACATGGACTAGGCCTACGACCTTGAAAAACTTATCTTCGAAATATCTAACTTTCAGCCTTGAGTATATATTACAATAAATAATAAATGTGAAAAACAAATCTTATAAATTTTAAACCCTGACACAAACGTAAGGCATTATACAAGGTCTTGAAACCAAAAGATTAAATAATATTAAAATTTCACATATTGTTGTTGAGGGCAAGCATTTTTGTAAAGCTCTGTAAACATTTTTGGCAGCCTTCAAATCACATCATGTAGGCAACTTCTTTCTCCACCTATATAAAAAGTGGTATTAAACAAAAAACCATAGATATATTGAAGATTATGATTTATTTTCAAGTGACTCTTGATCTCTTAATTCTGTACCCTCAAATTTGATAGCATCTTTTGGTCGCTGTATAAATAGTATTCCCATAAATCTTTATAACAATTAATGCTTTAAGGTAGCAATCATCATTATATACATTTTACCTATGAAGCAAGTATGAAAACTGCGCAAGGTCAAATGCACTATGCCTGGCTCCATAATCTTTGGCTTTCTGGAGTACACTGCTGCTTCTTTCTTTAAACATGTTCAGTTAATTAATCTAGGACAAAGTTATTGAAAAGAAGTACTCTCTTCATTAAAATGTAAATAAACATATAATAACTACTCCTTTTTTTCTTATTGTCTTTACCAAAATAGGACAATATTTGCCCTCTAGGCAAGGTGGATGCTTATTTATATGAATTATTCTTAATTCGTTATTCAGCCTAATTCTATTAATTTTTATATTATTTTGTCCATATATATACATGTCTAGCACAAATTAGACACACATATACACATATATATATACATATACATATATATATATAGAAAGAGAGCTATGGATTGAATGGTATACCCCAAAAACATATACCGCAGTTCTAACCCTCAGTACCTGTGTATATGATCTTGTTTGTAAGTAGAATCTTTGGAGATGTTATCAGTTCAGTTGACATGAGATCATACCAAGGTAGGGTGGGTCCTAATCCAAGATGAGTGTTGTCTTTATAAAAGAGAAGAGACATAGAGAGATACACAGGGAGAATGTGGCCATGTGAAGATGTATCTGCAAGCCAAAGAATGCCAAGAAATTCCTGGGGCTACCAGAAGCTGCAAGAGACAAGGAAGAGGATCTTCTACTAAAGCAGGCAGAGAAAGCATGGCCCTGCCAATTTCCTGAATTCAGACTCCTAGACTGCAGAATTGTGAGATAATACATTTCTGTTCTTTAAAGCCATCCACTTTGTGGTATTTTGTTACAGCAGCCCTGAGAAATGAACACACATATATACGTGTATACACACGTAACAACACACAGTCAACAAACATTTATTCCCTTCCTTTACTACCTACCTAGATATTTCCATGTTTCTTTTTGTAAAAGATTATGCAAATCAATCTCTTACGTATACTAAACGTACTATTGCTGATCCTATGTTATTAAAATGAGAAGTAGGTTTTGCAAATAGAGATACAGCAAATTAGATGGAACGAAACTGTTAACATAAATAATAATTTTTGGTGGAAGTATCCTTTGGAAGAGAACAGCATTGAACCAGCAGTCTAGCACACTGAGTGAGGCAGGGCGTTATAAAAATTGGTACTTAAGATCAATAAATAACCTGAGGTTAGTGACATTTCAGAAAAGAAGTGCAGTACCTAAGTTACCATGGTTTCCTGTAGAAATAGAGTAACAAACCTTCAAAATCATCGTGTTGAGTGGTTAATGTATGTGAGATGTCTTGAATTTCCCCATGTTTTTTGAGATTCACTATATTATACTGGGAGCCCTGGTGGTACAGTGCTGCTAACCAAAAGGTCAGCAGTTCAAATTCACCAGTAGCTCCTTAGAAACCCTATAGGGAGGTTTTACTCTGTCCTATAGGGTTGTTGGAAACCCTGGTGGCGTAGTGGTTAAGTGCTATGGCTGCTAACCAAAAGGTCAACAGTTTGAATCCACCAGGTGCTCCTTGGAAACTCTCTGGGGCAGTTCTACTCTGTCCTATAGGGCCACTATGAGTCTGAATTGACTTGAGGGCAAGGTGTTTTGTTTCAGTTTTGTGTAGGTTGTTATGAGTCAGAATTGAATTGAAGGCCATGGATATATTATACTATATATCTTTTATAATTTTGGGACATGGTGACACCAGTAAAAATGATTAGCTATGGTTTTTAAAAATACATTAATGTAGTCCTTATTTAGTTTCTTTTCTTGCCAGATGAACAGTGTGCTTTGTTCCTGTTTTTAAAGATAGCAAAGTAGAAAATTGGTAAGTATTATAAGTACACACTGAAAAGTACATTGTTACTATGGCAATAAAAGGGAGAACAAATGTCCAAATTCTTTTAGGTAAAATTCCATTTCTCTGTGTGAAACGTTTTTAGTTCCCTTCACTAAGTACAAATGAATATTTTTCATGCGATGTTTTCAATTTAATTAATTATTTTCATTTACTTTACTTACACTGAACACCTACTGTGTTCCTCATAATCCAGAATACAAAGATGATCATAATATCTTTTCTGACCTCTCAGCCTGTTTGGGAAAATTAGTAAATCAATAAGCTCAACACAAAATAATAAGTGATATAATAGAGATTTTCACGGAAAGCGAAGTATCTAACACGGTCATTGATGTAATTGTTTCCTTCTCCTTCTTTTTCTTCTTCTTCTACTTCTTGGACCTAGAATCCAAGGCTTCCAGGGATTTAAGTTAAGGATATACAGAAATAGATAACTAGAATTACAGAAGACAAAGGGCTTTATTGTCATGATTCCAAAGTTGCATGAATTTCTTATAGATGTCATAATGAAAATATTACATTAGGTATTTCTTGCTGCATAACAATATTATCATAAACTTAGTATCTTAAAAAAAAAAAAGAAAGACACATTATTATCTCAAAGTTTCTGTGGGTCTGGAGTCCAGGCACTGTTAAACTGGATCCTCTGCAATGCCACAAAGTCCCAGCCAGGACTGGGTTCTCATCTGGAGCTCAACTGGGGAAAAAAAAATCTGCTTCTCTACCCACGTAGTTGTTAGCAGCATTCAGGTCCTTCCTATAGGACTAAGAGCTTCAGTTTTTCTGGCTATTGGCTAGAGGCAATCCTCATCTTCTAAAGGCTACCCGCAGTTTTTTGCCATATGGGATTCTTCAAAAAGGCCTTTTTCTTCCTCACAGCCAGGAAGGGAGAGAGTCCAGCCAAACTGACACTTCAGTCTTATATAACACAATCGTGTAATCACATATACGTAAACACATACATTTCATCACATTTTCCTTCCCATTACTTTCTACATATTTAATCAGTTAGAAGTAAGTCACAGTCGAACCCAAATCCAAGGGGAGGATATTACACATTAGCATAAACACTAGTAGGTGGAGATTATGATACCTATTTTAAAATAATTTGTGAAACTGTACAGCTTATTATACACTTTTTTTATGCATGATCTATTTCACAATAAAAACGTAACAGAAATACATGAGATACAAGATGAATAGTTCATGTAGTTCTAACAAAATAAAAAATGAGTAAGAAAATAATAATTCCAGTGGTAAGAGTGGCACATACAGTCATATTACTTAGAGGATCAATGCACTTGCTAGAACAGGATTTTAAATACAGGTCTGTATGGCTTGAACTGAGTTCCCCAAAAACATGTGTTGGAATCCTAAACCCCATACCAGTGGATATAATTTTATTTGGAAATAGGATTTTCTGTGTTGTGTTAATGAGGCCATATCATAGTAAGATGAGTTCTGAACTTAATTACTTCTGAGTTAAAAAAGGAGCAGATTAAACACAGAAGCTTGAGCACATATGGGGTGGTGGGGGTGGTGGGGAGATAGATGCCATGTGAAGATTGCCAAGAAACCAAGGAAAGCTGGAGCTACAGAAGCTGAAACAGACAGGGATCTTGCCTAAAGCCAACAGAGAGAGAGCCTTCCCCTACAGCCATCATCCAGAATTCAGACTTCTAGCCTTCTGAACTGTGAGAAAATAAATTTCTTTCTTCATAGCCATTCACTTGTGGTATTTGTGTTACAGAAGCACTAACTAACTAAGATACAGGTCTAAGCTTCCAATAGGTAAATCCAAAAAGGGAAATACAATCTATGATAATATATACAATGTCTATGAGATAAAGACTAACCAATTAGGAGAAGTAGGTAAGTGTAAGAGAAACATTTCTTATATATTCTCAATATGAATACAATGCAAGGGATGAGGTAGTTATATAACAGTAAATTTAATATAGCTATTGAAGCTTTAATGTAGGCTGATAGCATAATGCAAGGAGCCCTGGTGGCACAATGGTTAAACTCTGGACTGCTAATTGAAAGGTCGGCAGTTTGAGCCCACCAGCCACTCCGTGGGAGAAAGATGTGGCAGTCTACTTCCATAAAGTTTACAGCCTTGGAAACCCTATGGGACAATTCTACTCTGTTATATAGGGTTGCTATGTGTCAGAATCAACTCTGCAGCAATGGTTGATAGCATAATGCCATTAAAAACACATGAACACTTACATGTAACTTTATGACATACTAAGACAGGGTCAAATAGTGTGGTTAGGTTGGGTAATTATAAAGAGAAGCCCAAAGAGAAGTATGGAGCAAGTGAAGACCAGATAGGAAAGTACCTGAAATTAAATCCTAATAAGTTTAGGCTTTATTGTGTAGTCTAGTGATTCTCAATTGTGTGTGTGTCTGTGTGTGTGCGTGAGAAAGACAGAGAGAGAGAAGAGAGAATTAGTCATTGTGCACAAGTGTGGTGGGTAGTAGGAATACGAGAAGAAGCAGGCACATGCCTGAATTAGCTTTATAAAGTATGGAAAAGCAAACCCAACATACATATTTTTTCTCAAAAATAAAAACTACAGGAAATAAATCTTGACAAAATCTTATTTACCAGTGGGGTATATGTTGTTGTTGTTGTTGTTATTGTTAGTTGGTGTCAAATCGGTTCTGACTCGTAGAGACCCTAGGTACAACAGAACGAAACACTGCCTGGTCCTGTGCCATAGTCACAATCGCTGACATGCTTAAGCCCATTGTTGCAGTCACTGTGTCAATCCATCTTTTTGAGTGTCTTCTTCTTCTTTGCTGACCCTCTACTTTACCAAGCATGATGTCCTTCTCCTATAGGGATATATAGAAAAGTTATTATAAGAAATAATCAGCCTCTAAGGAACTATCAAAGATTTTAAAAAGAGAAATTTAATTATCACAGAGATCTTTCTAAAACTTGTGTATAAACATGGCAATTCACTGCATAAAGCCCTTTAGTAGTGAGAACTATCTGATAATGTGACCTAAAAGGCCCTTTGAGATCTACCCCTTGCCTACCTGTAAAGGACCATTCCATGCCATTCTCTCTCTTTCTCCATACTCCCATTTACCTTATTTCCTTTCATCATTTCTCTTGCCCCAGAGCTTCTGTATATGCTGTTCTTCTCACTTGCAACATGTCCCAAGCTATAGGTATCACTTTAAATGTCCTTGAGAAAGTCTAAGCTTTCCTTAACCTCCAGACAATTAACACCACTACCACCACCACCACCATCACTGCTACTCTAGCTCCTACCAGACCAGTTCAGTTCCTCACACTATGTGATTTCACATAATCTTCTTTTCATTAAATTTATTTGAGATTGTAATTAAATATTTCTGGTGATTTGTAAACTCTTAAGAAAAGTGTCTCTTTGCTTACTATATTATTCCGAATGACTGTCACAGGACTTGACAGATAAGAACATAATAAACATTTGTTGCAAAAATTGAATTGTAATGAAAAAGAAGAAACCTGATTGAAAGGAGGTAAGACTAGAGATAGTAATGTGAGTTAAAAGACTTTTTTACTAAGTTCAATCAAAGGTAAAAATAAATAAATAAAGCTAGAAAAAGATGTACATAGAGTATATAGGAAGGAGAGAATAAATCCCATTAAATAGTTCAGGGAAAACTTCTTGATGGAAGTAATATTTGATTCAATGGAATGTGGAAAGTTTAAACAGCAAAGATGGAAGTAGGGAAGGTTACTGAGTTGCTATGAGTTGGAATTGACTGGACAACAATGGGTTTAATTTAGTTTTTTTTCTTTAAAGAGATTCAGGTCTTAATCCCCAGAACCTGACAATATGTTACTTTACATGGCAAAAGGGACTTTGTGGTTGTAATCAAATTTAAAGATTTTGAGACTGGGTAATTAAACTGGATTATCTGGATGAGCCCAGTGCAATCACAAGGGACCTTATAAGAGGGAGGCAAGAGGATCAAAGTCAGAAAAAGGAGATGTGGATACAGAAGCCAGGTTGGAGTTATGGCTGTGACATTGGAGGAAGAAATCATGAGCCAAGGAATGTAGGAGGTCTCTAGAAGCTGAAAAAGACAAAGAAATTGATGTTCACCTGGAGCCTCCAAAAGAAACACAGCCCTGCTAACACTTTTACTTTAGCCTCATAAAACTTATTTCAGACTTTTTACATCCAGAACTGTAAGATGATAAATGTGCGCTGTTTTAAGCCAATTTGTTGTGATAAGTCGTTGTAACAGTAATGGGAAACTAATACAGTTGCCCAAAGAGAATAGCACTAGACAAGGAAGGCTGTTAAAAAGAATGTGTGTGTGTGTGTGTTAGTGAAGAGTGGGCTGTGAAGAGTGTGGAGTGATGCACAACTATTATTAATTATACATTCATATGATTTCAAACCCTGTGTAGCTCACTAGAGGGTAGAACTATTTTTTATGTCAGCTATATAAGAAAGATTTCAGAGTTTTCAAATAAACTTTGGAAGAAGGTTACATAAAAGAAAAAACAAACTTGCAGCCTTGTGTCATACTGTCACTAGACAAAAAGTAGAAAAACGAAAACTGGCTAATGTTCTACTTTTTGTTTCGTTTGTATTTCTATTCTGGACTATTTCTCCAATTAAAAAATGATTTCCAAAAAGATGCATTTTGGAACAGTTGTCAACTTATTAATAGAGGTAGCACTTCTGACATCAAGTGAGAATCAGTTCTATATTTCAACAGTAGAACACAAAAAATCTTGAATTCCTTAAGGATTCCACAAACTGCTTATTAAACTTTCACAGCCTACTTCAAAAAGCAAAAACAGGAGTCAGGTTAAAAATGCCTTGAAGATAAATGCCACATAGAAAGACAACTCCTATGTTATTTTACTCATGAGCACAGCTTCTATTGAAGATAATGTTTGTTTCTGTTATTCAGTAGCAGACCCCAACCATCCGATAGAGAAGCAAATGTATTCCCAAAGCCTATATAACAAGCATTGCCAAAGACAAGGTTAGATCCAAGGTGAAGTTGACCTCTTTATCACGAGGAGAGCTGTGAAGAGTCAAAAACATTCTTTTATCTGGACACATACAGAACACCAGTGCAGGGCTTGTTGGGGTTATGACTAATAAAAAGAAAAAAATAATGGGTTGACTCTGACTTATGGTGACTCCCTATGTGTCAGAGCAGAATTGTGCTCCACAGGATTTTCAATGGCTGATTTTTCAGTAGATTTTCAAGCCTTTCTTCCCAGGCGCCTCTGGGTAAACTCAAACTTGGAACCTTTCAGTCAGCAGCCTATAGATGACACTATTCTCAAAGTCTGAATTCAAAAACATGTTTGGGCAAATAACATTAGGTTGACCCAAAGGCAAAAATTGTGAGAATTTTTGTTTGAGGGGTTTTGTTGTTTTGATTGGGTCACCAATTTAAAGACTATGCACAATTTAAAACTTAAAAACTTTCTATGTGATTATGTGGTCTTCCCCCAGAAGAAGGTGGTTCTAATAATAAAATTTCCCCAAGAGCTCACTTTATTTTCAAAATTTATTCCTGATAATTATAATATGTAGAGTAAAAAACAAAGTTGTATGAAAATTTACATTACTAAGTCAAAAATATAGAAAGGAGCATAATATATAAATAGATTGAAATGTCAATGTATAGTTTTTCATCTACTTGAAATACTGCTGGTCATTTCAAACAGGTACCAAAATAGAGGTGATATTTTTCATCATGATTTGCTTATAATAGGAGACTATTTTATAGCTACCATCTCTTATAAAAAATTATATGCTTCAAATGAGTGGAAGCTCCAAATATAGCCTAGGAGAAAGGGCTACAGTACTGTGATTAAATTTATCCCTGAAAGCCTTACTTAAAAAGACTGCAGGAAATGATTCCATGATAATAAGAAATAACTTTTGAATATTAAACTTACCATAAATGTTGAGAAAATATATATATTTTTTAAGGAATATGCTTTAATTGTTGCTAAAATTTTGTACTGTTTATATGGCAGATCACAAGAAAGTATCTTCATACTACTCAACTCCAACAGTACATTTTTCTCCTCTCCTTCAAGACACATCTAAAAACTCATCTCCTTCAAAAAGTGTTCCCCAAGTAACCCTCTTAACCCATGTAACCCATTTTTATCCTGCATTTGTTCTCATTATTTGTATCGTGGTAATCTGAATTAAATTAAATATAGTTTTGCAATTAATATTAAATCCTATTCCATATGCAATTTTTAAGAAAATTGAGTTCATTTATTTTATAGTTTTTATATCCCATAGCACTTTGCACAATACAAAATATACAGTGAAAACTTATTGTTCAACCCCTTAAAGGAATCATCATTTTCTGCATACTCACAATCTGGATTATAAGAATATGATAAAAATCATTGTATAAATATATTGGCAAATTTATTAAAATTTAGACGTTAAGCATTCAACAGGGGACAGTGGTAATTCAGTAGTAGAAAACTTGTTCCACTCCTAGCCAGTGTACCTCACGTGAAAACACTAGCCATCTGTCATTTGGTGCTTGTGTGTTGCAGTGAGGTTGAACAGATTTCAGCAGAGCTTCCAGATTAACACAGACTAGGAAGAATGACCTAGTGATCTACTTCCAAAAATCAGCAAATGAAAATCCTATGGATCACAAAAATCTGATCTGCAACCAATCGTAGGGATGGTGAAGAATGAGGCAGAGTTTTGTTCCATTGTGCTTTGAGTTGCCATGAGTTAGGGGCCCACTCTTCAGTAGCTAACAACACCAGTCTTACTAACAGCATTTACAAACTTCTAGGAGCGTTAACAAACAAAACAAGCCAGGGTCAATTTTAAATTCAAACCATAGAAAAGGCTTGAATAAAGTATATAATCCAATATTGTTGTTAGGTGCCCTCGAGTTGGTTCCAATTCACAGCGGCCCTATGTACAACATAATGAAAAGTTGTCCGGTACTGCATCATCCTCATACTCATTGCCATGTTTGAGTTGGTTGGTGTAGGTGTAGCCACTGTGTCAGTCCATCTCATTGAGGATTTTCCGCCTTTTTGTTGACCCTCTACTTTACCAACCATGATGTCTTTCTTCAGGGACTGGTCCCCCCTGATAACTTGTCCACAGTAAGTGAGGCAAGTCTTGACATCTTCCATTCTAAGAAGCATTCTGGCTGTACTTCTTCCAAGACAGATTTGTTCATTCTTCTGGCAGTCCATTTTATATTAAATATACTTCACCAACACCATAATTCAAAGCATCAATTCTGCTTTGGTCTTCTTTATTCATTGTCCAGCTTTTGCATGGATATGACGTGACTGAAAATACCATACATTGGGTCAGGCACACCTTAGTTCTCAAGGTGACATCTTTGATTTTTAACTTATAAGAAGTCTTTTACAGCAGATTTGCCCAATGCAATACATTGTTTGATTTCTTGACTGCTGCATCTATGAACATTGATTGTGGATCCAATTAAAGTAAAATCCCTGACAACTTCAATCTTTTCTGTATTTATCATGATGTTACTTATTGTTCCAGTTGTGAGGATTTTTGTTTTCTTTGTGTTGAGGTGTAATCCATACTGAAGGCTGTAGACTTTGATCTTCATCAGTAAGTACTTCGTTTCTTCTTCACTTTCAGCAAGCAAGGTTGTGTCATCTGCACATCTTCCTCCAATCCTAATGCCGTGGTCTTCTTCATATAGTTCAGCTTCTCAGACATTTTACTCAGCATACAGATTAAATAAGAATGGTAAAAGGACACAGCCCTGAAGCACATGTTTCCTGATATTAAACCAAGTAGTATTCCCTTGTTCTTTACAAATTACTGCCTGTTGGTCTATGTACAGGTTCCACATGAGCACAATCAAGTGTTCTGGAATTCCCATTCTTCACAATGTTAGCATTAATTTATTATGATCTACACAGTTGAATGCTTTTGCATAGTTAATAAAAAAAAAAAGCAGGTAAATATCTTGTTTTCATTTTCTTCATTTTTAACTTGACCTTGCGTATGAGCAATTAATGGTCTGTTCCGCAGTCTGCCCCTGGCCTTGTTCTGACTGATTATATTGAGCTTCTTCATCCTGTCACTCCACAGATGTAGTCAGTTTGATTCCTATGTAGTCCATCTGGCAAGGTCCCCATGTGTCTTAGTTTTCTAGTGCTGCTATAACAGAAATACCACAAGTGGATGGCTTTAACAAACAAAATTTATTCTCTCACAGTTCAGGAGGCTAGAAGTCCAAATTCAAGGTGCCAGCTCCAGGGAAAGGCTTTCTCTCTCTGTCAGCTCTGGGGGAAGGTCCTTGTCATCAATCTTCTCCTAGTCTAGGAGCTTCTCTGTGCAGGAACCCCAGGTCCAAAGGATGTGCTCTGCTCCTGGCATGGCTTTCTTGGTGATATGAGGTCCCCCTGTCTCTCTGCTCTTTTCTTTCCTTTATATCTCAAAAGAGATTGGCTTAAGACACAATCTAGTCTTGTATATTGAGCTCTGCCTCATTAACATAACCTCCACTAATCCCATCTCATTAACATTGTAGAGATAGGATTTATCACACATAGGAAAATCACATCAGATGACAAAATGGGGGACAATCACCCAATACTGGGAATCATGGCTTAGCCAAATTGATACGTATATTTTTGGGGAACACAATTCAATCCATGATACCATATATAGTTTCAATGTATGTTGTTGAAAAAACGTATTTCCAATGAAAGTCATTGGTCTTGTAAAATTCTGCCATGTAATCTCCGGCATCATTTCTATCGACTAGATTACATTTTCCAACTACTGATCCTTCCTCTTTGTTTCCAACTTTCCCATTCCAACTACCTGTAATTATCAATGCATTTTGATTGCATGTTTGATCAATTTCAGACTGCAGAAATTGGTAAAAATGTTTAATTTCTTCATCTTTGGCGTTAGTAGTTTGTGCATATTTTTCAACAATGGTTGTATTAACTGGTCTTCCGTGCAGGCATACGGATATTGTCCTATCACTGACAGCATTGCACTTCAGGATAGATCTTGAAATGTTCTTTTTGACAATGAATATGAGGCTGTTCCTCTCGATTTATCATTCCCAGCATAGTAGACCATGTTATTATCTGATTCAAAATGTCCAATACCAGTCCATTTCACCCTATTGCCTTGATTATTGATCTTTAAGCATTCCATTTTCATTTTTAAAACTTCCAGTTTTCCTAGATTCATACTTCATACAATCCATGTTTCAATTACTAATGAATGTTTGCAGCTGTTTCTTGTCATTTTGAGTCATGGCACATCAGAAAATGAAAGTCCCAAAAGCTTTACTCCTTCCATGTCATTAAGGTTCATTCTATTTTGAGGAGGCAACTCTTCCCCTGTTGTTTTCTGAGTGCCTTCCAACCTGACGGATTCATCTTCCATCACTATATCAGACAATGTTCCACTGCTATTCATAAGGTTTTCACTGGCCAATTTTTTCAGAAGTAGACCGCCAGGTCCTTTTTCCCAGTCTGTCTTAGTGGAGGCTCTGCTGGAACATGTCTACCATGAGTGTCATGGCATTTGAAATACTGGTGGCATGGCTTACAGAATCACAGCAACACACAAGCCACCACAGTGTGACAAAGTGACAGAAAGAATGTGATTGATCAACATAATTTTACTAATTATATAACTTTCTAGCTATGAGTTATTGGATAGCCCATTTTCCTCATCTGTAAAATAGAGGTATTATTTATCCTATGAGAACCAAAGGAATCATAATATGTGGATACCCTACTGCATATTAAACAAATAATTGTATAATTATATAACTTCAAGTATTTTATACAATGTATGTACAAATGCATATACAATTTTACTATGAGCTTACAGTTAAACACATTTAACATGTTTCATACTTACACATTTAATATGTTCCTTGAAATATACATTTAATATTTCAACAGAAAAAATAAAAATACTGCAGTTTGTGTTATTACCTTGATCTCCTTCACTTGGCAAATTACTTCTGGTGTAGTAGGTATAAGATGAATCTAGTACTATACTACATGAAACTTTCTTATAAGCTTATTTGAAAAATTTTAAAAAAATGTTTTATAAAAGGAATTAAGTATGTAATAAAACATTTTCAGATACACAGGAATCATTCTCCCACCCATCCTGTGTTCCAACAATATGAGGGTATCTAAAAGAAAAGAGGACCTGTAATCAGAAAACAATGTTTGTTTTTCAGGAGACAATGAAATATACTGAAGGTCCCCCACAGAGTAGCTGTTTAGAGTGGATGCAGAGAACCCAGCAGATGGCAGCTCCCAGGACTGAAGATTTAAAACAAAAACAAAAGCTAAGAAAACTCAGTCAAAACCTGACATAATAAGTTTGAGACTAACACATACATACACCCACATAGACACACACAAAAACACGTGCAAGAATTATTAGGAAGCAGTATTTAAGAGGAAAGACAATTAGAAATCCCAGGATAAAACTATATGTGAAAGAACCTTCTATCTTCCCTTCAACATTCCTTATCACCTTCATCCATGTTAATAGGAGTATAAGAATATGGGGAAGAAAGAGTCAGGAAAGATGATGATATTGATTTCTATGGCAGGAAGCAATTAGTTAAGGCCAAAATCAACGCATCAAGAAATAGCAATCTGAACTTAGAGATATGGAAATAAATACCAAGAGTAATAGTAAAAATAGTTCAAAGTGATTACCTCTGTAGAGTGGAACTAAGAAATGAGAAGGGGTGGATGATAGACAAGATTTCTTCATAATAAAATTTCGTTAATTTTAAAATTTCCTTCAGGTAGATGTTTTGTTTTGATTTTTAGTGGGTGTTTTGTTGTTTTTTGTTTGTTTGTTGTTTAAACAATGTCGGATGGGTCTCCCTTTTCTTTTTTGTGGTAAAATAGATATAACAAAATTTTTCCATTTTAACCATATTTAAGTGTACAGTTTAGTGACATTAATTATATTTACCATGTTGTATAACCATCATCACTCTCTAAAATTTTTTCATTATCTCAATCAGAATGTCTGTTCCCTTTAAGCACAAACTCATTTCCCTCCCCTCAGCCCCCTGGTAACCACTAATAACCTTTTGTCTTTATGTATTTGTCTGTTCTGGATATTTCATGTAAGCGAGACTGGACAATATTTGTCCTGTTATGTCTGACTTGTTTTACTTAGCATAATTTTTTCAAGGCTCATCCATGTCATAACATGTATCAGAACTTCACTTATTTTTATGGCTGAATAATATTCCATTGTATGTGTGTACTACATGTTGTTTATCCATTTATCTGTTAATAAACACTTGGGTTATTGCAAATAATGCTGCTCTCTACATTGATACACAATTGTCTCTGTGAGTCTCTGCTTTCAGTTCTCTTAGATATATACCTAGGAGTGGAATTCCTGGGTCATGTGGTAATTCTATGTTCAACTTTTTGAGGAATTGTCAAATTGTTTTCCATATCAGCTGCATCATTTTACATTTCCACAAGCAATGGATGAGGGTTCAAATTTCTCAACTCTACTATATTATGAGTTCTCATCAGCCAACACTTACTTTCCCTTTTTTTTTTTTTTTTTTTGATAACAGCAATCCTAGCAAGTGTGTAGTGGTGTCTCATTAAACTTTCAATAACATTTCCTTAACTACTATGATATCGAGCATCTTTCCATATGCTTATTGGCTATTTGGATATATTCTTTGTGGAAATGTATATTCAAGTCCTTAGCCCATTTTTGGATTGGATTGTCTTTTTAGTTGTTGAATGTAGTGGATGCCTTTTAATCAGAGTTGATTTCTAATTTCATGACAAGTAGTATTATTTAGACATTATCAGAGAAGATGTTTGTGAGATAAGAATCCACTAGAAGTCATTATCTCATCTTTCTGGATTCTTATGCTAGCATTCTTTGAACTTTAGTTTGTGATTCACCAGTAAATCATTGAAGCCATTTTAGTGAGTCTAATTCTGAGGAATTTTTTGCTTGAAATGGAAAAAAAGTAAAGTGGAGTGGAATTGAATGGAATCGATTGGAATGGAATCAAATGTAATGGAAGAAAATGAAACACACACACAAACATATACGTGTGTGTGTGTGTGTATGAGATGTATAAGGTAAAAAGAAATGTAGCTTGGCCTCTCACTAAACCAATAACACTTCAAAATAATTTGTTAAAAGTGTTAACAGTGGTAACATTTTTAAAAGCTTACCCTTTGTTTTACTTGCAATGTCTCCTTTAATAATATCTTTAGTAATAACCAAGATATCATTATAGTTCTTTTACATGTAAGAACGGTGAGGTTAAGAGGTTAAAATTTACCTAGTAATTTACCTAGGAAGTGATATTGCTGATATTTGATTCCTGGTCTGAGGAATTCCAAAACTATACTATTAACTACAAAAATAAGTTGTACTTTTAGTTATGACCAGTTGTTAATGGGTTGTTTTGTGTTCCCCCCAAAAAGATATGTTGAAGTCCTAACCTTGCTATCTATCATTGTGATCTTCTATGGACATAGGGCCTTTGCAGATGTAATCAGGTTAAGATGAGATTATTAGGGCAAGCCATAATCCAATATGACTATAAAGACAGAGGTATTATTACAGTGACGTATCTACAAGCCAAGGAACACAAAGAATTGCTGCATATAGTATGGATGGATTTTCCCTCAGAGGCCTCAGAAGGAATCAACATTGCTGACACACTGATTTTAGACTTCTAGCCTACAAAACTGAGAGAATAAATTTCTATTGTTTTAAGCCACCCAATTTGTGATACTTTGTTACAGCAGCCCTAGAAAACCAATATACTAATGAAGTGTCTCATATTATACATACATATATATATACATATACACACACATATAAATAGTTGGTAAGTGAGGAGTAGTTGTATGTGTATGTATGTGTATATATACATACCTACAACTACTCCTCATTTATCAACTATCTCATTATCTGATATTTCTCATTTACAGCAATAGTAAAAAATCTACTGTCTATTTTGTACACTATCAACATACATCTGGCATTATCGAAAACCAAGGTGCAAGGCGGGAGTAATGCTGGGTGTGATGGTTAAGGTAATGTTTCAACTTGGCTGGGCCATGATTCTCAGTGGCTAGGCAGTTATGTAATGATGTATTCATCCTCCATTTGGCGACCTCATGTCTTCATCCTCCATCTTCACATAACAATGATTTTCACATAATGACCTGATCTTTGGAACTTAACCATGTTGATAAGTGAGGATGGGTGTATTTATTTATTTACATTTTAAATATTTTCTTTGGTAAGGAGGAAAATGGTAGCTTGTAAAATAACTCGTATAAGAGGACTCATTAAATGGTGTTATAAGATCAGTTATCTACCACCAATAAGAATAGAAAAAGAACATAAAATTATGTTGACTCATTCATTACCAGTGTAACTCTGCTTTGCCATCTACCAGTTGTACACCTTAGCCAAAACTTAACTTATCTGAGTTTCAAAGTTCTCATCACCGAAAGGAGAATATGAATTTTGTGCTTACATAGATACTGTGAGGATTTAATGCAATAGTGACACAAAACTCACAGAACATAATCAATAATCAATAATAAATGATTAGTTATGAAATACACTAGTTATATAAAAAGATTGGATTTTTTGCCATTATGTTTATTAAAAATTTAATTCATTTTCTAATGGCATCACAAAAAAATTATCATTTTTCTGAGATACTGTAAGTCTGTTTTTCTTGTCTGAGTAGGTAGATTCTATAAAACCATGGATCAATAATCATTTGAAGTCTTTTTACTTCCAACACCTAAGAAGTAGGTGTTTACTGGATACAAGTTAGGGCCTAGAGCTGATCTCAGACTCAAGATATGTCATGCACGTTTGCCCCTTACTCCCAACATGAGTTGGTCTGATTCAAATACTGCCTATTTAAAACTCTCACAGGCCCTTCTTGTAACTAACCTCACTGGTTTCGAAGAGACCAGTTCTGCAGATTGTTTCCAATGATCCTATGACTACTTACTGGAAAATATAATAGCAAGCAGAAAACAGCTTTATGGCAAAGACATTGTCTCAGTTAAAAGAATATAACGAATTCAGTTGAAACCGAATTTTTTGTTGCTAATAAATCTATGCCACATATATACACATACATACATGCACTTGTGTACTAAAAATTGCTGTCTTTAGAGTTATTCTTTCCAATATATTTTAAGTTCAAGAAAAATATCATTAGCCAAATGACCTTAATAGATGAGAGATACTATTCTACTACCAAAAGGCAAGCAACTCACTGCTTTATCATTGGCAGGATTCTTCTTCTTCACAAATATGTACTAAGCATTTCCTATGTGCTATAAATGCATCATATCATTTAATATTCATTAAAACTTCATGAAGTGGTTACTGAACATATGTGGAAACTGAGTTTAGAAGTTGTATCTAAGTTACCCAAAGTTTTGCAACTAGTAAGAAGTGGAATTAGGACTCAGAGCCAGTCCTTGCTAAGAGTCTGCAATTATATATGAAGGAATTATATTTGCATTTCAACTGTGGTCATTTGCAATAGCATGCTCTTCACTTGCAAATAACTATTATTAGATTCAAAGTGTGAGGGTGTACAAAATATGAAAAGGCCTATTATACTGACAAAGGGACCAAAGTGTCAACGTGTTTATAGCTACATTCACTTCACTGTTGTTTTTGTTGTTAGGTGCTATGAGTCGGTTCCGACTCATAGTGACACTGTGTACAGCAGAAAAAGAATTTATTAGAAGAATCTCATACTAAAATAAAATATGATTTCAGGATGAGATTCTTCTAACAATTTCTTTTGCACATTGACAAATCCCTGGTAACAAAATATCTTTATATGAAGTGAGACTAGTTAAAAGCTAGCAAAACACAAAAAATTCACTCTAATGAAGAATTTTGCATCTATAAGGCAAAAACACTCTCAAATTCAGCTCTCTATTGACCCTGACCCAGGTACAATTGAGTGTCTTGCCTTCTGCAAGCTCAACCTCTTGCTTTATGCCCTCATCCCTCATTTTATGAATCCAATGTATGTCTGTCCTGACCCACATTTACCTTAAGACTTAAACTGAAAACGAATCGTACCCAACTAATATTTGTGTTTTTGATTTTGTTAAAATAATGTATAAAAGTGCTTTTCTTGAGCATATGTGCATTTTAGTTCTTTTAACTCACATTTACAGTAAAAAACTTTTAACTTTTATTCTAGTAAAGAAATTTTTGACATTACAAAGTAGGGCATACTTCAGAGAGGAGACATGGAACTCACTGATTAAGTCATTTTAGATTAAGACTGTTAGGAATGGCCATACAGAAAGACCAGCCCCCGGAACCAATGTTGTTGTTGTTATGTGCCATAGAGTCGGTTCTGATTCATAGTGACCCTATATACACAGAACGAAACACTGCCCAGTCCTGTGCCCTCCTCAAAATCACTTCTATGTTTGAGCTTATTTTTGCAGCCAATGACCCTCTGCTTTACCAAGCATGTCAATGTCCTTCTCCAGGGACTGGTCTCTCCTAATAACATGTCCAAAGTATGTGAGACAAAGTCTCAACATCCTCCATTCTAAGCTGCATTATGGCTGTACTTCTTGTAAGAAAGATTTAGTTCTTCTGTCAGTCCATGGTATTCAATATTTATTGACAACACCATAATTCAAATACATCAATTCTTCTTCAGTCTTCCTTATTCATTGTCTAGTTTTTGAATGCATATGAGGCTACTGAAAATATCATGGGTTGGGTCAGGTACACCTTAGTCCTCAAAGTGACATCTTTGCTTTTCAATACTTTAAAGAGGTCTTTTCAGCAGATTTGCCCACTGCAATATATTGTTTGATTTCTTGACCGCTGCTTCTATGGGTGTTGATTGTAGAACCAAGTAAAATGAAATCCTTGACAACTTTAATATTTTCTTCATTTATCATAATGTTGTTTATTGGTCCAGTTGTGAGTATTTTTGTCTTCTTTATTTTGAGATGTAACCCATACTGAAGGCTGTAGACTTGGATCTTCATCAGTAAGTGCTTCAAGTCTTCCTCACTTTAAGCAAGCAAGGTTGTGTCATCCGCATATCTCAGGTTTTTAATGAGTCTTCCTCCAATCCTGATGCCGCATTCTTCTTCATATAGTCCAGCTTCTCAGATTATTCGCTCAGCATACAAACTGAATAAGTATGGTAAAAGAATAAAACCCTGACACATACCTTTCCTGATATTAAACAAGTAGTATCCCCTTGTTCAATTCAAATGACTGCCTTTCGGTCTATGTACAGGTTCCTCATAAGCACAGTTAAGTGTTCTGGAATTTCCATTTTTCACAATGTTATCTATAACCTCCTATAATCTATACCTTCAAATGCCTTTGCATAGTCAATAATACACAGGTAAACATCTTTCTGGTTTTCTCTGTTTTCAGCCAATATCCATCTGACATCAGCAAGGATATTCCTAGTTCCAAGTCCTTTTCTGAATCTGGTTTGAACTTCTGACAGTTCCCTGTTGATGCTCAGCTGCAACTGTTATTGAAATATCTTCCACAAAATTTTACCTACGTGTGATGTTAATGATATTGTTCGATAATTTCCACGTTCTGTTGGATCACCTTTCTTTGGAATGCACACAAATATGGATCTCTTCCAGTTGGTTGAGCAGTTAGCTGTCTTCCAAATTTCTTGGCATAGATGAGTTAGCACTTCCGGGGCTGCATCTGTTTGTAGAAATATCTCAATTAGTATTCCATCAATTCCTGGAGCCTTGTTTTTTGCAAATGCCTTCAGTGCAGCTTGGGCTTCTTCCTTCAGTGTCATTGGTTCTTGATCATATGTTACCTCCTAAAATGGTTGAATATGGACCAATTCTTTTTTGTACAATGACTGTGTATTCCTGCCATCTTTTTTTGATGCTTCCTGCATTGTTC
>NW_004444234.1:173321-187272 GCF_000243295.1 Trichechus manatus latirostris | reverse complement strand
CTTTTCTTTCTTTCCTGTCTTTTTAATGACCTTTTGCTTTCTTCATGTATGATGTCCTTGATGTAACCCCACAGTTTACCTGGTCTTTGTTCATTAGTGTTCAATGCATCAAATCTATTCTTTAGATGGTCTCTAAATTCAGGTGGGATATACCCAAGGTTGTTCTTTGGCTCCCGTAGACTTGTTTTAATTTTCTCCGGCTTCCTCTAGAAGCATAAAAAAGGAATGACCCAGAATGATTATCTAACCATTTCATCCTGCTCCTTTCATACAAGGCTTCCTCTCTGACTGTCTCTTAACCCAGTCATATGTTTTTAGTTGTCTAGATTTCCATATCTATAGATTATATGCATCGGTTATCTGGAAATATTTTTTGAATGTTGTGACACTTTTATAGTATCTCATGGTTGGCATCTGTGTTGTCTATTCACAAATGGTTATGATGTTTGTAATGAGTAAATATGGCAGTGGGATATATTGTCTCTATTAATAGTGCCATTTTATTTTCTAATTTACTAAGCAATGCTGCTTCTAAAAATGTCATTTCAAAAATTATGACTTATTTGCTGAAGGTATATTTTAATATATGGCTAAAGTAAAATTTCTATTTAGTGCTGAAGTGTCACATTGCACTTCATACTCAAAGATGAGTTATTATACCTAGGCCAAATTATTACTCTTCATAAATCATAACTGAAGTAGTATAACCTCAAGGAGATCAACCTAACAAAACATAAAATACAGGACCTTGGGCTAAATGTGACAATCACATTGTGCTCTATGAGGTCACAGTGTAATTCCCCAAAGTAATTACTTTATAGTATGATTCTGAGACAGGATAATTGATTTAATACAGCTGATCAATACTTATTTGTTGCTGCTATTTCTGATAGTGGATTTTTCCAGAGAATTTAGATTGCTGTTTAATTCAGCATGCAAATCTTTGCATGTCAAAATGAAAAGTAAAATACTTAGATAAATTACAAGCTACAAAATTTATTTTAAACTTTACCTCTTAAAACTCAGAAATAATCCCTAAGTATATTCTCAAAAATATATCTGTCAACATCTCTTTCACAAGATGAATCATCTTTTGCTTCTGTAATTGATTCCAATTTCTCCCATGTTCAATCTATGCCACCTCCTTAAGGCCTTGCTCAAATAAGCATTACTTCTCAAATCATTATCCTCCTCCCTGCTACCCTGCCACCTCCTAACATTGGCTCTTTAATTCTATATCAAATGCTCACATGTCTCCAGATATTAAGAAAAGAGACAATTCTAGTGTTGTCTTAATGTCCTTCGTTCTCTACCAAATTTAATAAATATTAGCCCCAAGTTCAACACCTCCAATTCTAGACATACATTCCCAATTCAAATGTCTATATTATCTCAGATATTGCTCCTCTAAGGTCAACAATTATTTTTAGCGGCCAAGTTTTTTTGGTTGAATTCTGTCTTAGATATCTAGTGCTGCTATAATAGAAATACCACAAGTGGATGGCTTTAACAAAGAGAAATTCCTTCTCTCACAGTCTAGGAGGCTAGAAGTCTGAATTCTGGGTGCCAGCTCCAGAGGAAGGCTTTCTGTCTCTGTCAGCTCTGGAGGAAGGTCCTTGTCATCCTTCTCCCCCTGGTCTACGAGCTTCTCAGTGCGGGGATTCTGGGTCCAAAAGACACACTCTGCTCCTAGCACTACTTTCGTGGTGGTATGAGGTTCCCTTGTCTCTCTGCTTGATTCTGTCTTTTATATCTCAAAAGAGATTGACCCAAGACACAACCTAATCTTGTAGATTGAGTTCTGCCTCATTAACATAACTACCTTTAGGAAAATCACATCAGATGACAACATGGTGGACAATCACACACTACTGGGAATCATGGACTAGCCAAGTTGACACATTTTTTGGGGGGACACAATTAAATCCATAACAACTTCTCTTTGACTTCAATATCATTCACTACTTTTCACAATCTTCCCCGTTAATGATACATCCTCCCTTAACTTTCACTGAAAAGCATTTCTCCCTTCTGCTATCTCTACCATTTTCTGTGTCTCTATCTGTTCCTTTTCCTCTAACCATTCCCTCATCTTATGTTACTTATTTAAAATTGTTCCCTTCTCTTTTGATCCCTAGACAAATTTCTACTTAACTATCAGTTTGGATAAACCATATACCACTGAGTTTCAGCATTGATAATCTCATCACATATACAAAATCTATTCCTCCTCTTCAAATATTCTTGGTGCAGCAAGAGAGCTAAGAATTATCTTACAGTCTTTTCTCTCACTCTGCTTAGTCAACAAGCTCTCTCAGCTCTACAATCTCAATCTTTCTCTACACTCTATCCCTAATGTCTCTACTGCCCCAGTCCAGACCATCAACATTTTTATCCTTTTTTCTTTTCTCTTTCTAATTTCAATTTCACCACCTCTCGTTTCTTTAAAGCCTGCCAATCCTTCATTCATAACCAGACTTGATTCCTATTTTTAACCCACCAGTATCTTCAAGATAAAATATAAATTTCTTAACATACCTGTGCCGTACCTCACTTCCAGGAGGCAGGCTATATCTATCCACAAAAGGTTATTTGCCTTTCCCAAATAAATTTAATTTTCTCAGGGTTTTATGCTTGTACACACTACTGGAATATCATTACTTCTCTGACTAATCACTCTTCTTAATTAGGACTCAGAAAAAAAAAAAAAGAATATTACCATATGTAGAAACCTATCAGTGATCTACAATGCTGAACTGGTACTCTTCCCTGCTCCCAGAGTCTGCTGACCACAACTACTACTTAATAGACAATATTATAAGTTTTGATATTCTTGTCAAGCTCCTCCATAGAATTTCTGGTGTTATTCTTTTTGTCTGCTATTCCTCACACCTGTAATTAATCTTACATTTGTGTGGAGGAAAAAAAATTAGTCTATAATAAAAATAGTTGGGTTAAAATATCAAATTAATGACAAATTGATGCATTAATAATAAACCAAAATTCATCACTGAGTATAGTAAAATTGAATTATTACCAAAATAGGCAAAGGGCCATCAGAAGTGCAATTACAGTGACAATTGGCAAATAATCTTTGAGGAGGAATTTTGAGCCCCCAAACACTTATGAGAGTTCAAATATTTATTGTTTAACCTTTAAAGATGACATATTCTCCGGTGTCCTCTTCAGATAAGGCCAGAAAGGATAATAGAAAAAGAAGAAACTCTCAGAGACTAGATCCTCGAGAAACGGGTAACAATGAATTTGGGAGCTACAGCAGGGTGCAGAACTGTGACCTAAACAGAGACGATTTTCTCTCTCCACAGCAGAGATACAACACAGTGCTTGTTTAACGGGATTTGAAAATTACTGTTACAGACCTTCCACTCTTGCACTTTCTGAATGGTAGTGTTTGTTGTGATTATCTATTCCTGTATCACCATTGTGCATTAAATATATGAGGGGCATAAAATTTGTCTTTTTAATTTATTGAGTTCTGTATAAATACGAATCATAACTGCACCTCCAGAGAAGAGATGATGACACTATCCTGGCTTTGAGCCTGATGCAACAATTGAATGAGACTTTTCGAGAGCTTTCTTAGAAATGTAGTCTGCATGCAGAGTGAAAGGAAATGAAAATTTGTGATCAAGATGGCAAAATGTGGTGGTCAATTTTATCATACACAAATGTTCACTGTACCCACATACTGTTGGAGACAAATACTTTTCTGGGTCATTCATATTGATTGTGATCATGAAACTTTTTTTAACCAATCGAATGTGAGCAACAATAGGCAAGCAGAAGCTTTAACTACAATGAATAGTTTACCTTTGGCATTGTGTTTCTGCCCTCTGCCTGTGAAAACGGCATGTTCACAACAGGGACAGTTCCTTCAGTTTGCGCTCCTTGTGAGAAGACCTGAAACGGGAAGCAGAGAAAGCAGAGCTAAGTCAAGTAGAACCACAGCTGACAGCAGCCTACATGCAAAGTGAACAAGAAAAAATGCTGTGGTAAGCTATCAAGATTTTGGCATTGGTGGATGCAACAACAAAGCTCTTTTTAACCATAAAAATGTAATTATTTTGTTACTTGTGTTACAATATGAATGTTTTACGATGAACACTTGCCTCAATTTAGAGATTTCTAAAATACATATTTAGTTCAAGGCTTTAAAACAATTTTTATATCCTCAAACTTCACTCCTCGTCTTAAAATCTTCATTGGAAATTTTCTCTCATTCAGGAAAAAATCTGAAGTTTTTTTCAAAGTCTACTACCAAAAACCCATCGCTAACGAGTAAGTTCCGACTCATAGCAAGTCTACAGAACAGACTAGAACTGCCCCCATAGGGTTTCCAAGGCCGTAAATCTTTACAGAAGCAGACTGCCAAGTCTTTCTCCTGCGGAGTGGCTGGTGGGTTCGAACCGCTGATCTTTCAGCTACCAGCCAAGTGCTTAACCACTGTGCCATCATGGCTCCTCAAAGTCTACTAGACCCTGTGAAATATAGTGATTAAAGATTTTATAATACATATTTAAGACTCAGTAAATAAGCCAGGAATAGGAAGCCGAAACTCTGACCAATCTTTTGCATTTTTCTGGAAACATGAATATAAAAATTGCCCCTGACTCACCGCAAATACACTTATAGTGGCACTTTGTCTAGAATGTTCTTCTGATAGATATCGACAGTATTCACTCTCTTAATGCTTGTGATCTGTGCTTAAATGTAATATAATCAGAGAAGTCTTCCTTAACTATTTGTATAAATTAGCAAGACACACTACTACCACTTCAATTTTTATCCTATTATGCTACTTTATTTTTGTAATAAAGCACTTACCACAACCAGATTTTGGGGTTTATTTATATTTGTATGCCTGCCCTCACTTTATTGTAAGGTTCATAAGACAGAGACTTTGTTATGTTCACTGCTATATCCTTAGTGCCTAGAGGAGTGCTTGGTTTGTGGTAGGAACTAATGTTTAATAATGATTAAATGAATTATGAAAAATTAATCCCTTAATAAAAATATTTTCTCTCCCATTTTTTACACAGAAGTCAGACTGATCCATGAAAAATCTAAAGCATATCATGTGACTTACCATTTTACTTTGAATAACTATAACTACTTAGCATGTACTACAAAGACATACATGATCTGACCTTGACCTACAACTTTCCCGTATAGACACAAAGCGGTGGCTTATGAATGCTGAATTGAGGGCTTTAATCTCTATCAGCTACCCTAAATTGCCCCAAACAAATATGCAATTAAATAAAAATCATGTACTAGCAAGCCTCAAGATAATCCCCCTACCTCTACTTCCAAGCAGAGTTATTCCTCAGGTAGCTTTGTATGTAGACATTTTTAAGCCATATCTTTTAACTGTATTGGTCTTGATTCTGTTCACTCAGATTTTCCAAGATTGTTTACACCACAGGGCCTTTTCATTTTCTGGGAGATTCTGATGCTAGATTTTCACAGAGTGGCCTTTTTCTTATAACTTAAGTCTCAAATATGACCTTTTCAAAAAGGCCTCAACTTACTTGTCATCTCTTCTGGGAGGGTCTTTCTTAAAGTATTCTTCATACTCTGTCACACCTACACACGCACACACACCTCCAGGCATTATGTTCATCATTGTACTTATAAAAATCTGAAATGTCTTTTCATTTATTTGTTTCCTGGTTTGTGGTTTGTTTTTTCTTCCACTAGAGAGAGTAAGTTCCATGAGAGCAGGGACTTTGTCTATTTTATTGACTCCTGGGTTCTCAGCGCCTGAAACAACATCTGACATATGGAAGGTGCTTAATGATTATTGAATAAACAAATTAAACTTAGACTGAGCCTAAATTCTAATGCATCAAACAATATTCTAAGTGAGTACTATTTATGCAACTAAGGCCTATATTCTACTTGTTGGTATTCACGAGTCATCTGGGTCTCAGTCTCAAGTTTGGACAAATTTATGGTGATCGTTCAACTTCTAAAACTGTACAATACTGTGTCAAATGAAATATCAGATGTTATTCCAATTATGTATACTTCAACAATTCTTAGCAATACTGTAGTGTTTATGAAGTTCAATTTTCTACAGATACACTTTTTAAAGGAGAATAAAGTATTATCAATGTATCTTCTATAGCTATGGCTGGAAAAATGTGTCATCCTGAGCAAAGCATTTAAAAGTTACTGTTGTCAGCAGTATCTGAAGAAAGGGAAAACTTTGTGTTAATTGAATATTCTGTTAGCAATAGTAGTACAAAACAGATTAAGCAATATTAAGTCATTGCTAGTCAAAACTTGTAAATGTAGATAACCTAGCTCTATGATTAGAAATCTACACATATCAGTTCGTCAGTGAATTAATGAGGGCTGCAATGAAAGATGATGACTGTTTCTAGAGAAATTAGGGGACTAGCAGTAGGACAAACTTGTATTTAGTCCATATTTTAGCCACTTTGGGAAAATTATACAACATTTCCAACTCTCAGTTTGATCATCTCCAAAATGGGGATAATCTTTACTGCATGTGTTGGAAGAATTAACAACAATAAGTTTAAAATGCCTAGACACCATAGCATAGCATTTGAAACATAGTAGGTGCTCAATAAACTCTCTCTGGTGTTAATAATAATTCCAGCTTGATAATGGGGAAATTTCCTAGTTATCTTTCTTCAATAGCCATAATTATCCTTTTAATAAGAAGGCAAACTCTTTTGATGTACAGAAAGTTATGTAGAATTTTTCTTAAAATATCAGTAAAACCTGGGTCATAGAAGTTTCTGTTGATATATGTGCATAATGGCCTGCATATGAGAATGAGTCTTAAAGTTCATGTAACTAGTAATTGTTGATAAAATATTCTTACAAAACAGAATATTTTTTCAGATAAGTGTCATAAATGAAAATATTAGTGCAAAACAACAACATAATTGTCTCATTTACCAAGTCTCTGCTATTCTACTAGGAACTCTACAAGAGAGGATTTATCAACTTGAATTTTCAAATTAGGGACCAGAGGGTCTCATTTTTTGATATGACACATGCTTTCTAACCATAAGCATAAAATTAAATAAAAAAGGATAACCAAATCAAAATAGCTTACATGGAATTTTTTCCCCCGTATATGTAAACAGCAAATAGATACAGGGTAAATACATATAGAGTTACATAGCTCATTCTAATCTATGCAAGGATTGATTATAGTAACAGAAATGGTATCAGTTAGTAAATTTTTGGTGATTTATTTACGATATAATGTTTTTATTTAAAAACATATATCAAATATGTATATATTTTGCTGTTCTGTTTGGCCTTTGGTCAGTTTCAAGATTGTAATCTTTGGGTTCAATGATTTCTTCTCTGATCCTCTCTGAATGATTTTGTTCTAAATCTCTGATTATAGCCCAGAATTTTGACTACTTAAGGGCTAGAAGATGATTAGATGTTTGCTTGATTTAGAAGCACAACTGCCCCAAGGAATTGACCTAAACTCTAAGCACTTAGTGTAAAGATATTTGAAAGCTTACCATATCCATGAGAAATATATTAGAAAAACTTACGTGTCAGCAGTTAGGAAAAGAAGAAAACAGATATTCTCATTCCTGGAGATTACAGATTCCCCTGGATGGAATACATAACACTTGTAAGAAATGAACATCACTAAAATAACCAGATTAAATAAAATGAACTTGCAAATGTAGCATAAATGTGAAAAATGTATACCTAGACTTGGAGGTTACTGTTAGGACCTAGAATATAAAAATCACATATATCTTATTTATAAGTTATGGAAATCCACTATTGCCAAACTTATTTTAACAATAACAACAACAAAATGCCACTACATATATCTTAATGCTTCTCTTATCACAGACTTCTAAAAGTAAAATAGTGTGAACTAGAGAGTAAATCCTCTTACACTTTTACTTAAAACAAAATACATAGTAAATGGGTTCTTTGGCAGGACATTAACTGATACCATTTGACTTAAATTCCAGAAAGAGTGAATCAGATCCAATATTCTTCAAGACAGAAACAAGCTTTTGTAGGTTTTATAATTTCTATGACATCATAAGCATTCTGAGCTCTAAACAGAGGTGAACCAAATGTTTCCCATTTAAAGCTGGCCACAGCAAAGATGTCAGCTCTATCCTCTAACATATAAATATACTATGGGCAAGAGCCTAACAAAAGCTTATAAAAGAGGCACCTGTGGTTTTTAAATTAAGCCCATTTGGTGTAATTAGACAGTTTTATTTTTCATAAGTCCACTTATTTCACCGTTTTTTAAACCATCCCTATGGTGGTCATAAATGCCACGCAGTTCTAATTGGGGAGGATTTCATATCTTAAAACCCCAGGCAACTTGAAATCAAATCACTCAGGCCACTACTAAAGGGAAAAGAAAAAACTGAGGGCTCTGGTTAACTCAGCTCCAGTTGTAGGCAATTCAATCCAAATAAAAGTGATTGGCGTTAGTACAGTTCTGTCTTGTACACTATCAGTAGATTTACCTTTCCCTTGGAGGTTAATTCCCAGCATGGTTATTCTTGATTCACAGCTTACTTTTCTGCATGTTAACCCTTTCAAAATAACTGTGCATCCAAAAATAAATGTATTTTCAAATAAAATCTCAAGGCACTTTATAGAGAATATGTTGGTACAAAAATTTTAAACTTTTTATTTAAGAATAGTCAATACTGTTTTTAATCATACCAAAATCTGTAAATTTGATGTATGTGTTAGCTTTATAAAAATTATTTGAGTTTTTATTTTTTTACCAGTACATCAATACTGGCAGCCCTAAAAATTCACCCAGAAATGCTGTGACGATCTAAATAAACATATTTAATGGCTGTTGCTTTGCTGAGCTGTAGTCATCAGAACAGGAACTTTTGACTCTTCTATACATCAGAACAGGATTCTCAGAAGTTTTTTTTTTTTTTGCTTCTTAAAAAATTTATTATTGTGATAAATGGTATATAACGTAAAACTTGCCATTTTAACATTTTTAAGTGTACAATTTAGTGGCATTAATTACATTCACCATGTTGTGCAACCACCCCGGTATCATTTCCAAAACTTCATCATTCCAAACAGAAGCTCAGCACCCCTTAAGCAATAACTCCCCTACTTTTCCCCTCTCCTAGCCCCTGATAACCAAAACCAAAACGAAACCCATTGCCGTCAAGTCGATTCCGACTCATAGTGATTCTATCGGACAGAGTAGAACTGCCCCATAGGGTTTCCAAGGAGCTCCTGGTGAATTCCGACTGCCGACCTTTTGGTTAGCAGCCGTAGCTCTTAACTGCTATGCCACCAGGGTTTCCACTGACGATCACTAATAAACGTTGTTCTCTATGCATTTGCCTATTCTAGATATTTCATGTAAGTGGTCTCAGAAGTTTTAACATGTGATTTTTATTCTTGAACAAAAGACAGTTCCAGAAATCACTTATACTTAAAAAAAAAACAGTGTTTTCAGATAAATGTATTTTCAAAGCCCTATTGAAAAGAACTTGAGTAGGGAAAGAACTTCTCCTTATTCTGGGAAATTGACAAATACCTTGGTTTATAATAAAGATCTGATATAAGTAGGAAAAAACATAAATAATATATTCTACACTGATAAACTTATTTCTTCTTTGATGTTATTGTACAATAGACTAACAACAGTACTATGCTTCACAAGGTGGCAAAGGAATACAGATATTTCCAAACTGTTTAAAATAAGAGGTCTTTTTTTAACATTCTTTGTTTTTCTTAATTGTGCTTTAAATAAAGCTTTATAGAGCAAACTAGTTTCTCGTTAAACGGTTAGTACATATATTGTTTTATGACATTGGTTACCAACCCCGTGACATGTCAGTACGAGAGAATGTTTTTAAGGATAAAAATTGTACCAAGGGCAACGAAAAATTATCACTTGATCAAAGTAATTTCAAATCTAAGAATTGATCAAAACATAAGAAATAGAAACTTTTACACAGTATATAAAGTGCGCAAAGAAATTTATTGTAGCATCACATATAATCATTAAAAAAAAAAGGAAAGCAACTTAAATTCAAAGAATTAGAGAAATGGATACACAAACCACATAGTATCTATTCAAAGAAATATTTTCCAAGATTTAGAAAGCATAATTGTGTTGCTCCAATCTATTTGGAAAACATTTTTGCATTCCTTGAAAAGTTGAAAATATTCATACCCCGTGATACAGCAATTCCATCCATAGTATAATCCCTGAAGAAATTCATGCTTATATGCATAGAATATAGATGTCCATCAATGATCAGAAGAGAGCGGTTTGTAGTAGCAAAGTACTGAAAAAAACCTACATATTACCCATAGAAAACGAAACCAAAAAACCCATTGCCATCGAGTCCATTACAACTTGTAGGGACCCTATAGGACAGGGTAGAACTGCCACATAGGGTTTCCAAGGCTGTAATCTTTCTGGAAGAAGACTGCCACATCTTTCTCCTGCAGAGCTGCCTTTTGTTTAGCAGCCAAACACGATTAACCATCATGCCAATTATGCATACAGAATCAAAAAATAAAATGTAGTATAATCATATATTATATTATGTATCTATAAAAAGGACTAACTAGAAATTCCTGCAGTATGATGTATTAAATATTTAAAACAATGTGTTTTAAATAAGTAGGATACAAAACAATCCATACAGTGTAAAGATCAAAAAACAAAACTATACCATACTGTTTAAGGAAACATATATAGTTGGTAAACATGTGCATAATAATAAAGGGATACTTTTTATAAAGGCAAGTTACTGAATACTTTTTGGAGTAGGGAGAGGATTATGACTAATAGGAACACGTAGTAGGCTTACAAACTGTGAATTCATTCCATGAGTGTATGGTTTATAATTATTTTTAAGTTATATTTCAGAATAAAAATTTAATGTTTTAAAGTGCTTAATTTCAAAGCTTTGAAAATTCTGGTGGAATAGCAAAATTTCCTTGGTGTGTGTGTGTATTCACACATATATTTTTGTAATGATTGCATTTCAGTACATGTATAAATATTTACGTACATATTTTAAGCTTTGCTATATAGTGGGCTTAAAACTCACTCTAAAAATTTGTCTGTTTAGGAATAGTATAAATCTTTAATAACTAATGTGATCGTCCTCCCAAATCCCTACTCCCTAAGTAACAGGGAAGACTATATTTACTTAACTCTGAATTAATCTTTAGTCAAACTAAATATTTAAAAAATGCAATGAATTAGTTTTTTGAGGTACGGATTTAGCTTCTCATACTTCTATTCCTAATCAAACCCCTACTCCACTCCAAGATGTTGTCCAGATACATGACGGCAAAAGAACTCAAGAGCCCTTATAGAATAGAACAGGCAGGTCGTTGGATCAGCAAGGTGGTCTCTGGCTGGTCTGAGCTTCACCCCAACATCTTTTGTCTTCCTGATTCTCCCTGATAGCAATTAAGAGTGCCATGAGCAGATGACACAACTCGGTCTTTCCCTTCTCAGTCTGTTCTCAGTAGCCCTTCCCATTGACATGGCCTCCAAATAACTCTTACAGCCTAAAATCATTTTTGAAACTTTGCAATATTTTCCATCCAATCTCCTTCATGTCCTTGTGTCTTCATGTCCTTATGATGGTATGCCCCTAGTGGCATGTTGTTATTGTTGTGTGCCCTCGAGTCAATCCAACTCATAGCTACACTGTAGGACAGACTAGAACTGCCCCATAGAGTTTTCTCGCGGTAAGGTTTACAGAACAAATAGTTTCTCATTAAACAGTCGGTACAAGTATTGTTTTATGACATTGATTAACAACCCCACGACATGTCAACCCTCTCCCTTTTCAACATTTTTTTTTTTTTTTTTTTGGTGAAAACATACATAGCCAAAAATACACCATTTCAAAAATTTCTACATGGACAATTTAGTGACATCGATTACTTTCTTCCAGTAGTGCTGCTATTCTCACTTTAGATGAACGTTTACAGAACAACATAGTTTCTCATTAAACAGTTAGTACACATCTTGCCCTATGACAATGGTTAACAACCCCACTACATGTCAACACTGTCCTTACTCAACCTTGGGTTCCTTATCACCAGCTTTTCTGTCCCCTTCTGCCTTCTAGTCCTTTTCCCTGGACTGCTGTGCCTCATTAGTCCCATTTTGTTTTATGGGGCTGTCCAATCTCCGCCTGAACGGTGAACCTCAGAAGTGACTTCACCACTGAGCTAAAAGGGTGTCTGGGGGCCATACTGTCGGGGTTTCTCCAGTCTCTTTCAAGCCAGTAAATCTGCTTTTTGTGTGTGTGTGTGTTAGAATTTTGTTCTACATCCTTCTCCAGCTCTGTCCAGAACCCTCTGTTGCGATCCCGGTCAGAGAAGTCAGTGATGGTAGCTGGGCACCATCTAGCTGTACTGGACTCAGTCAGGTGGAGGCCTTGGTAGCTGTGGTCCATTAGTCCTTTGGACTAATCTTTTCCTTGTATCCTGTTCTTCTCATTCTCACTTGCTCCCGAACGGATGAGACCAGTGGAGTATCTTAGATGGCTGCTCACAGGCTTTTAAGACCCCAGATGCTACTCACCAAGGTAGAATGCAGAACATTGTCTGTATAAACAGTGTTATGCCAAATGAGCTAGATGTTGCCCGAGACCATGGTCCCCACAGCCTCCTGCCCAGCAACTCAGTTCCTCAGGGAGTTTGGATGTGTCTAGGGAGCTTTTGTTGTACAAGTTGTGCTGGCTTCCCTGGTATTGTGTACTGTCTTACCCTTCACCCAAGATACCACTTATGTATTGTTTATTTAGTACTCTCCCCACACCTCCCATCCGTCATAACCAACAAAGATTGTTACCTTTTGTGAGTAAACTTTTTCTTGAGTTTTTACAATAGAGGTCTCATACAGTATTTGTCCTTTTGTGATTGACTTATTTCACTCAGAATAATGTCCTCCAGATTCATCCACGTTATGAGATGCTTCACAAATTCATCATTGTTGTTTATCCTTGCGGAGTACTCCATTGTGTGTATGCACCATAGTTTGTTTACCCATTCATAGGTTGATGGACAGCTAGGTTGTTTCCATCTTTTTGCTACTGTGAACAATGCTGCCATGAACATAGGTGCACATATGTCTATTCTTAATTCTCTAGGATATGTTCATAGGAGTGGGATTGCTGGATCATATGGTATTTCTGTTTCTAGCTTTCTAAGGAAGCGCCATATCATTTTCCAAAATGGTTGTATCATTTTGCATTCCCACCAGCAGTGCATAAGAGTTACGATCTCCCTGCAGCCTCTCCAACACTTGTTATTTCCAGTGTTTTTGATTCATGCCAGTAATGCCAGGGTAAGCTGATTATCTCATTGTGGTTTTAATTTACATTTCTCTAATGGCTAGTGTCATGGATTGAATTATGTCCCCCAAAAAATGTGTGTATAAATTTGGCTTGGCCATGATTCCCAGTATTGTGTGGTAAATCCTGTCTCTATGATGTTAATGAGGGAGGATGGGCAGCAGTTGTGTTAGTGAGGCAGGACTCAGTTTACAAGACTCGATTGTGTCCTGAGGCAATCTCTTGAGATATAAAAGACAGACGTGAGCAGTGAGACAGGGGGACATCATACTATTAAGAAAGCAGTGTTGGGAGCAGAGCGCGTCCTTCGAACCGGGGTCCCTGTGCAGAGAAGGTCCTAGTCCGGGGCAACACTGAAGAGAAGAAGGCCGACAGAGAAAAAGCCTTCCCCTGGAGGTGACACCCTGAATTTGGACTTTTAGCCTACTTTGACTGTGAGGAAATAAACTTCTCTTCGTTGAAACCATCCATTTGTGGTATTTCTGTTATAGCAGCACTATATGACTGAGACAGCTGGTGATTGTGAGCATTTCCACATGTGTCTGTTGGCCGCTTGAATGTCTTCTTTGGTGAAG
>NW_004444234.1:159883-169237 GCF_000243295.1 Trichechus manatus latirostris | reverse complement strand
ATTTTATGTTGAGGTGCAATCCATACTGACCACCACTTGCATGTCAGTTTGTCATACTGTGGTGGAGTGCGTGTTGCTGTGGTTCTTGAAGCTATACCACCAGTATTTCAAATACCAGCATGGTCACCCATGGTGGACAGAGTTCAGTGGAGTTTCCGGAACATGACAAACAAAGAAGGACTTGGTGAACTACCTCTAAAAAATATCATTCAATGAAAATCTTATGAATAGCAGTAAAACATTGTTTGATAAATTGTTGGAAGATGAGCCCCTTAGATGGGAAGACACTTAAAATATGGCTGGGGAAGAGCTGTCTCCTTAAAGGAGAGCTGACCTTTATGACTTTGATGGAGTAAAGTTTTCAAGACCTTCATTTGCTGATATGGCACGAATCAAAATGAGAAGAAACAGCCGTAAACATTCATTAATATTTGGAACATGGAAGGTATGAAGTATGAATACAGGAAAATTGAAAGTTGTTGTCATGGATTGAATTGTCCCCCCCCCATAACGTGTAGCTTGTCTAGGCTGTAATTCCTGGTATTGTGTGGTTGCCTCCATTTTATGATCTGATTATCCTCCATTTTATGATGTGTTGTAAATCCTCGCCTCTATGCCTGTGGTTGTGGCCTCATTGGGAGTAAGCATTCTGTTATGTTAATGGGGCAAGATTAGGTCATGTCAATGAGGATTAGGTGGGATGTTTCTTGAGTCAGTGCCCTTCACTGCCCTAAAAGAAATAAGCAGGATTAGGGTGGGATAAAACACCCTTACTAAGGTCACAACTTGATCTGATGTAAGGTAAGTTTCCCTGGGGTGTGGCCTTCATCACCTTTTATCTTACAAGACATAAAAGGAGAGGGAAGTGAGCAGAGGTAGAGGGACCTGACTAAGAAAGAAGTGCTAGGAGCAGAATGCAACATTTGGGCTTGGAGTCCCTGAGGTGAGAACCTCCTAGACCCAGGGGAAGATTGATGAAACTATATATGTAGATCTCCAGGGAACACCAGACCCACAGATGTTGAAAGGAGACAAAAAGCTTCCTCTAGAGCCGACAGAGAGAGATAGCATTCCCCTAGAGCTGGCACCCTAAATTTTGACTTTTCATCTCCTAAACTGTGAGAAAATAAATTTCTGTTTATTAAAACCATCCAGTTGTGGTATTACTGTTATAGCAGCACTAGATAAATAAGACAATTGTCAAAAATAAAATGTAACATAGGAGCCCTAATACATGACATAAACAAAATATGAACCATAAGTAACAATGCACAAATATCAGAAGAGAAACTAGATAACTGGGAGCTCCTAAAAATCAAACACTTATGCTCATCAAAACACTTCACCAAAAGAGTCAAAAGACAACCTACAGATTGGGAAAAAAAAATTTGGCTACGACAAATCTAATCAGTGTCTAATTTCTAAAATCAACAAGATACTGCAAAATCTCAACAACAAAAAGGCAAATAACCCAGTTAAAAAATGGGCAAAGGTTACGAACAGGCACTTCGCCAAAGAAGACATTCAGTCGGCTAACAGACACATGAGGTAATGCTCACGATCCATTAGAGAAATGCACAACAAAACTACAATGAGATACCAGCTCATCCCAAAAAGGCTAGCATTAATCCAAAAAACAAACACAAAATAATAAAAGTTGGAGACATTGTGGAGAGACTGGAACACTTATACACTGGTGGTGGGAATGTAAAATGGTACAGCCACTTTGGAAATCAATTTGGCACTTCCTTAAAAAGCTAGAAATAGAAGTACCATATGATTCAGCAATCCCACTCCTTGGAATATATCATAGAGAAATGAGAGTCATTACACGAATAGATATATGCACCCCCATGTTCATTGCAGCACTGTTCATGATAGCAAAAAGATAGAAACCTAGGTGCCCATCAGTGGACAAATGGATAAACAAATTATGGTATATTCACACAATGGAATACTACGCAACAATAAAGAACAACGATGAATCTGTGAAGCATCTTATAACATGGAGGAATCTGGAAGGCATTATGCTGAGTGAATTTAATCCGTCACAAAAGGACAAATATTGTAAAAGACCACTATTATAAGAACTCAAGAAAAGGTTTAAACACAGAAGAAAACATTCTTTGGTGGTTATGAGGGTGGGGAGGGAGGCAGAGGGTTATTCACTAACTAGATAGTAGACAAGAATTATCTTAGGTAAAGGGAAGGACAGCACACACTACAGGGGAAGTTGGCACAACTGGACTAAACCAAAGCTAAGAAGTTTCCTGAATACAACCAAACACTTACAGAGAAAGAGTAGCAGGAGTGGGGGTCTGGGGACCACACTTTCAGGGGACATCTAGGTCAATTGGCATAACAAAGTTTTTTAAGAAAATGTTCTGCATCCTACTTTGGTGAGTAACATCTGGGGTCTTAGAAGCTAGTGAGCAGCCATCTAAGATGCATCAGTTGTTCCCAATTCACCTGGAGTAAGGAGAATGAAGAACACTAAAGACACAAGAAAAGTATTAGCCCAAGAGACAGAAAGGGTCACGTAAACCAGAGACTTCATCAACCTGAGACCAGAAGAACCAGATGGTTCCCAGCTACAACCAATGACTGCCCTAACAGGGATCACAACAGAGAGTTCCTGAATGAGCAGGAGGAAGGTGGGGTGCAAAACTCAAATTCTAGTAAAAAGACCAGACTTAATGGTCTAACTGAAACTGGAGGAACCCTGAAAAGCATGGCCCCTGGACTCTCTGTCAGCCCAGAACTAAAACCATTCCCGAGGCCTACTCTTCAGACAAAGATTGGAATGGAGTGTGGGAGATAAAATGATACTCTTGAAGAGTATGATTCTTAGCTCAAGTAGATACATCAGACTAAATAGGCAGCTTCTGTCTGGAGGTGAGATGAGAAGTCAGAGAGGGTCAGGAGTTGGTTGAATGGACACGGGAAATTAGGGGTGGAAAGGAGGAGTATGCTGTCACTGTACAGGGTGAGCGATTGGGTCACATAACAATGTATGTATAAATTTTTGTATAAGAGACTAACTTGAACTGTAAACTTTCACTTAAAGTACACTTTTAAAAATTAATAAATAAAATATAACACAAAAAGATTGATATCCTAGGAATTAGTAAGCTAAAATGGACTGGTATTTGTCATTTTGAATTAGACAATCATATGGTCCACTATGCCAGGAATGGCAAATTGAAGAGAAAGGACGTCACATTAATTTTCAAAAAGAGCATTTCAAGAACTATCCTGTAGTACTACACTGTCAGTGTTAGGATAATATCCATACATTCACAAGGAAGATCAGTTAATATGATTATTATTAAAATTTGCACACAAACTAGCAATGCCATAGATGAAGAAATTGAAGATTTTTACCAACACCTGCAGTCTGAAATTGAATAAACATGCAATCAAAATGCATTGATAATTTCCAGTGATTGGAATGCAAAAGTTGGAAACAAGGAAGAAGGATTGATAGTTGTAAAATATGGCTTGGTGATATAAGCAATGCTGGAGATTGCATGATAGAATTTTGCAAGACAAATGACATATTCATTGCAAATACCTTTTTCAGCAACATAAATGGTGACTATACACATGGACCTCATCAGACGGAATACACAGGAATCAAATGGAATACATCTGTGCAAAGACATGATAGAGAAGTTCAATATCATCAGTCAGAACAAGCCCAGGGACAGACTGCGATACAGACCATCAATAGTTAATATGCAAATTAAAGTTGAAGCTGAAGAAAATTAAAGCAAGTCCATGAGAGCCAAGATACAACTATGAGAATATCCCATATGAACTTATAGACCATCTCAAGCATAGATTTGAGGCACTGAACACTAATGACCTAAGGCAAGACGACTTGTGGGAAGACGTTAAAGATGTCAAACATGGAGAAAGCAAAAGGTCTTTAAAAAGACAGGAAGGAAAGAAAAGAACAAAATGGATGTCAGAAGAGACTCTTAAACTTGCTCTTGAACTTAGAGTAGCTAAAGCAAAAGCAAGAAATGAAGTAAAGAGCTGAATAGAAGATTTCAAAGGGTGGCTCGAGAAGACAAAATAAAGTATTATTAAGAAATGTGCAAAAACCTGGAGCTAGAAAACCAAAAGTGAAGAACACTCTTGGCATTTCTCAAGCTGAAAGAACTTAAGAAAAAATTCAAGCCTCAAGTTGCAGTTTTGAGGGATTTAATGGGAAAAATATTGAATGACACAGGAAGCATCAAAAGAAGATGGAAGGGATACACAGAGTCACTGTACCAAAAAGAATTGGTTAACATTCAACAATTTCGGATCAAGAACAAATGGTACTAAAGAGGGAAGTCCAAGGTGCATGAAAGCATTGGTGAAAAACAAGCCTCCAGGAATTGATGGAATACCAGGTGAGATATTTCAACACATGGATACAACTCTGGAATTGATTATGCCAAGAAATTTGGAAGGCAGCTACCTAGCCAACTGACTGGAAGAGATCCATATTTTGTCCTTTCCAAAGAAAGGTGATCCCAACAAAATGGAGAAATTATCAAACAATATCATTAATATCATACACAAGTAACATATTGCTGAGGATAATTCAAAAACTGTTGCAGCAGTACATTGACAGAGAACTGCCAGAAAGTCGAGCTGGATTCAGAAGAGGATGTTCAATGAGGGATATCATTGCTGATATCAGATGGATATTGGCTGAAAGCAGCAAATACTAGAAAGATGTTTACCTGTGTTTTATTGACCATGCAAAGGCGTTTGACTGTGTGGAACATAACAAATTATGGATAACACTAGGAAGAACGGAATTCTGGAACATGTAATTGTGCTCATGCGGAACCTGTTCTGTTCAAACAACCTAGTGACAATTGTTTGAATAGAACAAGGGAATACTGTGATTTAATATCAGGAAAAGCATGCATCAAAATTGGATCCTTTCGCCATACTTATTTAATATTTATGCTGAGCAAATAATCTGAGAAACTGGACTATATGAAGAAGAACATGGCATCAGTATTGGAGGAAGACTCATTAACAACCTGCAATAAGCAGATGACAAAATTTTGCTTGCTGAACAGAGAGAACTTGAAGTACTTACTGATGAAGACCGAAGATTAAATCCTTCAGTATAGATTACACCTCAGCATAAAGAAAACAAAAATTCTCACAGCTTGACCAATAAGCAACATCATGATAAATGGAGAAAATATTGAAGTTGTCAAGGATTTCATTTTACTTGGATCCATAATAAATGCCCACGGAAGGGGCGGTCAAGAATTCAGTCGATGTATTGCATTGGACAAATTTGCTGTAAAATATCTCCTTAAAGTGTTAAAAAGCAAAAATTTCACTTTGAAGACTAAGGGGTGCCTGATCCAAGCCATAGTGTTTTCAATGACCACCTATGCTTGTGAAAGCTAAACAATGAATTAGGAAGACCGATGAAGATTTGATGCCTTTGAATTATGGTGTTGGCTAAGAATATTGAATATACCAAGAACTGCCAGAAGAACTAACAAATCTGTCTTGGAAGAAGTAAAGTCAGAATGCTCCTTAGAAGCAAGGGTGATGAGACTTCTCATGTACTTTGGAAATGTCATCAGGAGTGACCAGTCCCTGGAGAAGGACATCATGTTTGGTAAAGTAGAGGTCATCAGTAAAGAGGAAGACTATCCATGAGATGAACTGACAAAGTGGCTACAACCATGGGCTCAAACATAGCAACTATTGTGAGGATAATGAAGGATCAGACAGTGTTTTGTTCTGTTGTATATAGGGTTGCTATGAGTCGGAATCGACTCAACCTCACCTAATATGAACAACCATCCATACTGAAGGCTGTAGTCTTTGATCTTCCTCAGTAAGTGCTTCATATCCTCCTCACTTTCAGCAAGCATGGTTGTTTTCTGCTTATCTCAGTTTTTTTTAATGAGTCCCCTCTAATCCTGACACTACATTCTTCTTAGTTTAACTTCTCGTATTATTTTTTTAGTATACAGCTTTAATTATTATGGTGAAATGATACAACCCTGATGCACATATGCATAATAAAATATCTTAAACATTCCAAAAATATTAACAATAGGTTTTTTTGATAGTACAATTATGGGTGAATATTATTGTCTTCTTCATATAATTTTTCCAAAAACTTTTTACAGTGATTATGTATTATTCTTCTAACCACAGGAAAGAACAATAAAACTTAACCTTATCAATTCTGAAATCTATATCATATATACTTAATATATTATACCTGTGTGGGTCAAAGTACTTGATTTCAATTAGCCTGAACCATGGATTCACAACAAGGAAGTTAACAGCACCAATCAAGGTGAGGAAATTCTAAAGTTTGTCTTGAAAAAAATATAAAACAGAATAATAAATTATTTATTTTAGTTTTTTATTTTTTTCTTCAATCCCTGATATAATCAATGGTCTAGGCTCTAGAATCAACATGAAATAAAACACTACTATTAAAATGTGAGTGTTATTATCAAAAGAAATTAAGTAACCCTAGCCTAAATCATTATAATTCAGCTCAACCTATCAATTTCTATATTTTAATATTTACTTAAGGTTAGTCATGTAGCATTTTAGATTCTGTGTTCCTCTTGGTGTCACGTCACTCTAGAATTTGATCAGAAAAAAAAGACATTTTTCTTCACCATAGCTTTAGTTATTTGAATGCAGCAACAACAACAAAAAATAGCTAATCAACAAAAAATATCTAATGGAAATTCAGTCTGTGAAAGAAAATACAGCCCCTGCTCTGAGCTCAGTAGACTTGTTGGTTATTTTCCTAAATTTCTGATAACCATTTGTGTAGGGTAGAATACTCTATTCAGATAAACTTTGTATCTTTAGTGTTGAAAAGTAGTTATTCAAAAATTAAGTGTTTTCATGTTCATAAATACAAAACTAAACAAATTAATGGTAAAACGAGTAAAGGTGAATTTATCAACATTTTTTGTTTGTTTTATTAAGTAGTTGTTTTTATTTTTACAAAAGACATCCACATGAGGGCAGTAGGCTATGGTAAACCTAGAATATGAAAAGTAGTCCAAAGATTAAACTCAGAGGAAAAACGTTCAATTTCGAAATCTCATCACTTGGCAAGAGGTATAACCTCATATTTTAGAATCTACAATCAACCTCAGTCGCTAATATCTTTAGTATCTTTCTCATGACTAATAAGTGGATAACAGCCTTATTTTTTTCTTTTATATTTCAACATACCAGCAAGCAAAAACTGTTTTTGCTCCTCCTTCTATATAAAAATCCATAAAGGATTTAACCTCACAGAACTCTCACAATAACAAAAATCTCTGTTCCACTGTTTTCCTGTGAGTATTGACAAAGAAAAAAAAAATCCCAGTAAATGGAAACTCCTACCGTGAAGAGAGGAAAAATTAAATAGAGTGTCTATTTAATTTACCATTTTTAAAACACTTTGCAGGATGATGGCTCTTTTACTTAAAAATCTAGACAATAAAAGTAAAAATTAACAATTTTTAATACAAGGCTCCTGAGTAATCTGAGAAAAGCAAATTTGGAGTATTTAAATATACACTCATTATTATCAGAACTTGAATTAGGGAATATGGAAAAATGAATTTGAATTCTACTGTCTACTTGCATTTAACTCTCAAAGTCTATATATAAACTTCTTCATACTATCTGTAATTGGTTTCTGTTGCTCCTATAACAAATTGCCACAAATTTGGACCCTTAAAATAGCACAGATTCATAATCTCACAGTTTCTGTAGGTCAAAAGCCTGAAATGGGTTCCCACTGGACTAAAATCACAATGTCTGCAGGGCTGTGTTCCTTACTGGGGAAGAAGCCACTTTCAAGCTCATTAGATTGCCAGCAAATTTCAGTTCCTTGAAACTGAAGGACCAAAGGCCCTTTTCCTTGCTCAGTTTCAGCCAGGGACTGTCTTTAGCTCCTAGAAGCCTTTTTCCAATCCCCACATGTAGCTTCTACATCTCAGAACGAGCAACATGTTGAGTCCCTCTCAGTCTTGGAATCTTTCAGATTTTACCCATATCCCTTCTGCCTTCTGCTGCTGCTGCATCTCTGATTCCAGCCAGAGAAAGTTCTCTGCTTGTAACTGCTCATGTAATTATATTGGGTCCACTGTATAATCCAGGAAATGTTTTTCTATTTTAAGATTCTCAAACTTATTTATATCTGCAAAGTTCTTTTGCTATGTTAACTGATCTATTCAAAGGTGCCAAGGACTAGGGCATGGAAAACATTGGGTGTCATTATTTATTCTGTCACACCATTTAATTGAGAGAAGACTCTGAATAGAATAGAGAAGTATAGAGACATCAAAGAAAACAAATAGGCAGCAAAGAAAAACATTCTATTGTGAGATTATTTTCATCCATGTCCGAATATCCTATATATATTACAAGCTCATTCCTGCAGTAGTGTCTACTCATGCTGTTTGTCCTGGTCAGAACGCATACCATCTTTCAGGCACTGCCAATCCAAACCATAACCTGTCATCAACTTGCTAGGAACACAACTCTTGCTAAAAGCAACCACTTATTTTTTTTTTTTAGATTTTTTTATTGTACTGTAGATGAAGGTTTACAGAACAAATAGTTTCTCATTAAATAGTCAGTACACATATTGTTTAGAGACATTGGTTAACAACTCCACAACATGTCCACACTCTCCCTTCTCGACCTTGAGGACCTTTTTTTTTTGGTGAAAATATACATAGCCAAATTTACACCATTTTGAAAGTTTCTACATGTACAATTCAGTGACATCGATTACATTCTTCCCGTTGTGCTGCTATTCTCACTATCCTTTTCCAAATTATTCTATCACCATTATCTTCAACTCACTGTCCCCTAGGCTTCCCACCAAACCCTTTGAGTTGCTGTTGTCAATTTGATCTCACATAGATAATTCTTTTTGTGTGTGTACCTTAGATGAAGGTTTGCAGAACAAATAGTTTCTCCTTAAACACTTAGTACACATATTGCCCTATGACAATGGTTAACAACCCCACTACATGTCAACACTGTCCTTACTCAACCTTGGTTCCCTATCACCAGCTTTCCTGACCCCTTCTGCCCTCTAGTCCTTGTCCCTGGACTGCTGTGCCTCATTAGTCCTGTTTTGTTTTATGATGCTGTCAAATCCCCAGCTGAAAGGTAAACTTCGGGAGGGGCTTCACCACTGATCTAAAAAGGGTGTCTGAGGGCGATACTCTCGGGGTTTCTCCAGTCCCTGTCAGGCCAGTAAATCTGGTCTTTTTTTGTGAGTTAGAATTCTGGTCTACATCCTTTTCCAGCTCTGTCTAGGACCCTCTGTTATGATCC
>NW_004444234.1:149276-159783 GCF_000243295.1 Trichechus manatus latirostris | reverse complement strand
TTTTTTTTTTCAGGGTTGTATATATTTCATCCCATTGCCTTCTTGCTTGCATGGTTTCTGCTGAATAATCCAAGCTTAGTCTTTTTGTTTCTCCTCTGAATGTGACTTTTTGTTTTTCTCGAGCTGCTCTCAGAATTCTTTGTCTTTGGTTTTAGCAAGTGTGATTATGATATGCCTTGGTGATTTTCTTTTGGGGTCTATCCTATATGGGGTTCATTGAGATTCTTGGATGGTCAGCTTTTCATCTTTCATGATATTGGAGAAGTTTTCTGTCAGCAATTTTTCAATGATCCTCTCTGCGTTTTCTGTTTTCTCCCCCTGCTCTGGAGCTCTGATCACGCACAGATTTTTGCTTTTGATTGTATCCCACGTATTTCTCAGGGTTTCTTTATTTTTCTTTGTTCTTTTTTCTGATTTTTCCTCAAACAGAGTTGTATCAAGTGTTTGTCTTCAATTTTACTGATCCTATTTCCGTTGTTTCAAACTTGCTCCTCAATCCTTCTATGACACTGTCCATTTCTGAAATATTGTTGTTTATCTTTTGGATTTCTAATTGTTGCTTTTGTATGATTTCTAGTTGTGAGTTTATTTTAGCATTTTGTTCCTGTATTATTTTCTTGAATTTTTCCATTTTTTGTCTGTATTTTCCATGAATTTGTCTGCCTTTTCCATGAATTTGTCTATTTTTTCCTCATTTTTGTCAGTTTTTTGCTTCTACTCTTGGATAATTCTGAATATTAGAGATTTGAATTCCCTATCAGTTACATCTAGTGCCTTTTCTTCTACTGGAAAGTCATTCGGTGTTTTATATTGGATGCCGACTGGAACCATCCTGTCCTGTTTTTGTAAATGTTTTCATATTGTCTGCTGTCTTTGAGGTATTAAGTGGTTATTTTCCTCGTTTATTGATTGTAGATTTGTTTGTTTCATCCTGTTTTTTTTTTTTATTTGGTTGTATCTGAGCAGGCGGGCTGTGCATTCTTTGTTGTTTGCTCATCTGTGGGGGAAATACTTTTCACCTCCTTCTCCAATGGGCAAGGTCAGTTATTCAGGTATGGTACAGCAGGGCATGTCCAACTGAAAGGGAGATGCTGGGTTAGGTTTTTGTGGCATGTACCAGGGCTGACAGTGCAGACTTGGAACCAGTGCAGGGCAGGTTCCAGTAGGCCTTGCCTGTGCTGCTTGAGGGTGTGATGTTCAGCGCACAGTGCAAGTAGGCAGGAAGGAGGAGGTAGATTGTGATGTGTGGAGCTAAGACGGGTATGGGAAAGAGGAGAGAGAGGAGAGAGGAACAGGAGCCAAAAACATACACACAAACAGAAATGAGAGAGTGAGAAATAGGGAAAAACAAAAATGAAAAAAGAAAGAAAAAAAGTAAAAGAGAAAATGAATAAATCGAGAAACTGGAAATGAAGAAGGACAAAAAGTGAATAAGAGAGAGAAGAAAACTAAACAAAGAAATGAAAAACAAACAAAACCAAACAAAAAAAAAACAAGAAAAAAGAAATGCCCCCAGGGATGTCCCTGTGCGTGTGTGCAGAGTAAGGGACTAGCTTCCAAGCCACTTGGTACTGCCTGGCTTGAAGGGGCTCCCAAGCCGAGAAAACAAAAAGAAAACAAATCAAAACAGAACAAATCAGAGCAAACAAACAAACAAACAAAAAAGCCCTGGGGGCTCCCACCAGCATGGCGGCACGGGCTGGGAAGCAGTTTTACAGTTGAGTGGTGTTTTGCAGCCTTTCAGGAAGAAGCAAATATGGCGCACGGAGCCAGATATTTGAGAGAAAGGAGGGGGAGGTGGTGAGAGGTAAGGAAGAAATCTAAAGAAGTGGAAAAAAACACCAGCAGCCAACAAATGGCACTCAGGGAGCTGGCCAGTGCAGGTGGGTGGAATCCAAGCATCACTGGGGGAAGCTTGTGCTTCCCGGCCAATTGACTGTGGCTGCAGCAAGCAGAGGAGGCTAAGTGGTGGTGAAGAAAGTTGGGGGATGGGAAAACCTATATCGTGGATTACCAATTGTTCTTTCTCCCACTGGAAGCTCCGTGAAGCTGCTTTCTCGCACCTCCTGTCCGCTGATCTCCGATAGGAGTCCAAGACGGTGAATCCATCCTGCGGTAGCTGATGGGGGACCTCTGCATGTATCTCTCCTCACGCTCTGTTCTCGGTCAGTTTCTTATTTCACTCTGTGCTTGGCTGAGTTCTTTATCTCTTCATTTGATGCTTAGGGTTTTAGGATTGACATGTGACTCTGTTTGACTTAGTTTTTCTGAACTTTGCTGTGGAGGGTCAGCATGGTGCTTCTGACTCTAAGGCCATGTTGCCCAGAAGTTGCAACCAATTATTAATAACTCAAGGTATTGTTAATTTTTTCATTCTCTGTACCCTTAGGCATTTAAGATCTGAAAAATTAGCCTTTAGCAATAAAATGTAAATCTCACCACCTGAAAGTAGTGTATGTAAAGGTTAAGAGCACCGTACCTAGAGTAGACTTTACTAGCCATTTACTGGCTGTTTAACCTTAAGCAAGTTAATTAACCTCTCTGTGCCTCAGTTTCCTTCTCTGTAAAAAATAAGAATAATAACAGTAACATTATGAGTTTAAGTGAGTTAATATACATACAATGCTTAGAACAGTGTCTGGCATATAGTAGGTGCTCAATAGATGTCATATGATTGTTACTGTCAGTAAGTGTGTAAGTAATTTGCTTGTATATCTTATTTTTAAGTTACAGTCAACAAGACTTCAAATTCTTTAGCTGTATATAATTATATAAATATAAATATATAATACATGTTATATACTCTCTCTATATATATATATACAGATATATATGTGTATATATATATTATTTTCTCCTATATGTTTTTTGTTGAGCCCTGGTATCATAGTGGTTAAGAGTTATGGCTGCTAACCAAAAGGTCAGCTGTTAACCAAAGGTCAGCAGTTTGAATCCACCAGTCACTCCTTTGAAACTGTATGGGGCAGTTGCACTCTGTCCTATAGAGTCACTATAAGTCAGAATCTACTTGACTACAATGGTTTTTTTTTGTTTTTTGATATGGTTTTGGTGTGTATGTCAATATAAGATTGGTAAAAATTAGTAAAGGTCACACATAAGTGTATACTGATATTCTAATGCCTATTATATAAATGTAATTTTGTCAGTAAAATGTCTTCATACATGCATTAATTTTTCTTGGTATGAGTATCTATACTTACCTTCAATTTTAAAGTGAAAAAAAAAATAATTTGCTTTTCTAGACTGATATTTTCAAACCAAATAATTGAATATAGATATTATGTATGCTTTTTATAATGCTCTCAAATCATATATGGTTTTGAATGCTTTTAATCACTTATGTCTGTAATATGTACATGGCGTTGTTATGCTACTTCTATAATGACCTTAAGCCACAGAGGCACAGATTATAATGCGATTTAGAATTAGAATCCTAAATTTATACAGAAACAGAGAAGTATGTGAGCAATATGGGGAAAAAAAACCTTAATTTGACTTTACCTCTGCATACTGTGATAATATATAGTTAATCTTTGTAAACTAGCCTTAAAATATCAGCGGTAAATAATCTCCGTAATCTCTGAAACTTAAAGAAAATATGTAACACTTGGCTAATCTCTAACCCTGAGAGAAGATATAACATACTAGCCTTTTACATCACACTGGCCCTTACTGTGTGAGGCCAAGGTTAGAAATTCATATGTAAGCACTGGATGTCTGCTCATTCAAGCAGAGAAGGCAACGGGATTTTTCTCTAGTCTCTTACACATTCTGAAGACTGTGAGCTTGCTGAAACTCTGCTTGTCTCTGCTGACACTGGACCCTAGCTGTGAGGGACTTTCACCGAGGTAAAGCCATGGCCAACCCTTCCTCCCAAGATCACTCTTTAAAGGTACATGCTTGAAGTCTAAAGATTTAGACTCTAACTATTGAACTAATTTTGTAATAGTAATTGTTAATTCTGATTCTCCTGTTCTAAATGAATATTTTGTGGTGTGCCTTTCCATGACTACCTTACAGTAAACTAAGTGAGTTTATACATGCCAAATGTTAGTATTTCGCAACTATTTTAAAATAAAATTCTAAGGACAATACACAAATTTTATTTTGGCCTAAATTTATAATGCAAAAGATACGCAGTTAAGGCTACAATATAATGTAGAGTAGAAAATCCACAAGAAAGTAAACGGAGCATAAATGGTATCCTCCCAAGTTTCTTAGATTCTTGAATATTTCAGCAATTTATTTTAAATTTACTACCAACCAGTTGCCCTCAAGTTGATTCTAACTCATCATGACCCCATGAGTGTCAGAGTAGAAGTGTGCTTCTGAGGATTTTTAATTGCTGGTTTTTTTGGAAGTAGTTTTCCAGGCATTTTCCCCCCAGTGCCTCTGAGTGGACTTGAACCTCTAAAATTTCAGTTAGCAACTGAGCACATTAACGATTTGCACCATCCAGGAGCTGCCTTACAATTAGTACCATTGAGAAAATATACCATTTGATCATTTATACAACTATTATTTATTGAGGTTAGGGACAGTGCCTACATAATAGTTGATACATTAATCACCAATCTTTAAAACAATACTATATGACGTAGTGTTCACTATATTCCCAATTTACAGACAGTCTCTGTCTTAATTATCTAGTGCTGCTATAACAGAAATATCACAAGTGGATGGCTTAACAAACAGCAGTTTATTCTCTCACAGTTTAGGAGGCGAGAAGCCCGAATTCAAGGTGCCAACTCTAAGGAAAGGCTTTCTCTCTGCATCAGTTCTGGGGAAAGTTCCTAGTCTTCAATTTTCCTCTGGTCTAGGAGCTTCTCAGCATAGGTACCACAGGTCCAAAGGACGCGCTTCCCTCCTGGTTCTTCATTCTTGGTGGCATGAGGTCCCCCTGTCTCTCTGCTCAATTCTCTCTTTTATATCTTCGAAGAAATTCACTCAAGATACAGCCTAATCTTGTAGATTGAGTCCTGTCTCATTAACATAACTGCCTCTAATCCTGCCTTATTAACATCATAAAGGTAGGATTTACAACACAAAGGAAAATCACATCAGATAACAAAATGGTGGCCAATCACACAATGCTGGCAATATGGCTTAGCCGTGTTGACACACATTTTTGGGGACCACAGTTTAATCCATAAGAGTCTCATACAGTAAGTAATATAGTGAAGGCCATAAACATAGTTATTGGCAATGTCCACATTAAAATTCTGTTGTACTTCCAAACCCGTGAGATTTCAGCATAAGGTGCTGTTACTCATTCTTTATCCTGTATAATTTGTTTAGTAGCCCCCATTACCTAATAAATGTTTATTTTACTTTTAGAGTTCTCTGAACAAGTGTTAATAAATGAATAAATGAAATATATGAATGACTAAATTTAAGTATTTTGAGATATTATTTTTTTTCATCTTCATTTGGAACCCACAAAAGAATTTAATTGAATCATGAATTTTAATTATAGCTGTAGCCTAAGAATACTTTAGTCTTCAAGTAACAGTATGTTTACTATTAGTGGCTTTAGCAATAGGGTTATATTAACAAATCTTGGATGACAAGAGGTATAGAGGTTAATTCAGCAGCTCAACCATATCAGGCCTTGCAGTCATTTTATGATTCTCTTGACTCTTCCCTCATGATTGTCCGAGACTGCTGCAACTGCAACCCTCACAGCCTCAGATAACTGTCTGCAAAGACAAATGTGAGGAGTGGGTGAAGAGCGTCCTTCTGCAACTCCATTTTAATCAGGAAGGAAACATTTTCCCTAACTCCCCTCAATAGAGTTACTCTTACGCCTTTTTATCCAGAACAGGGTCACAAACTCAACCCTAAACCAGTTATTGGTAAAAGGAATGGGATCAGTATAATTGACTTAGATCAGTCATTAGTCACGCCCTGTGCACAGCATATTGCTTGCCAAAAATCTGAATAAAATCTGAGTTCTGTTCAAAAAGACAAAAGAAACAATGACTGATCAATAGGAATGTAGCAGTGGCAGTTGTTATTTCTTGATTAATCCCTATATGCCACATACTAGGCAGAGCACACTCCTCAAATATTTTAGAGACTGAACACATTCTCAGTAATGTAATCGCTTGTTCGGTATCATCATGCAAAGAAATATTTAACAATGATAATAATAAATCACACAAGCCATTAGAGTAAGTTCCCCCCCCCTCATTTTATCAATGAGGAAACTAGTAATTAGAGAACTTAATTAGCTTGTCCAATATTACATAGAAAAGAAGCTGAAAGTAACTGGGACTCAAGCTCACATTTCTCTGTCTCCAAACCTGGAGTTCTCTTAACAACGAAGAGACATACAGTAAATTTTACCTGAGGATTATCATTTAGAATAATTTAGATGAATTCTTGTTCCAGATATTCTCCTTCTATATGTTGTAACAGTTTTTATATCAACTACTGTTCCATTAGAATCAGAATCAATATCTATTGTCTGTAAGAACAAAATGTTACACAAAGTATCACATGTACACTATAAACACCAAAATCTAGTTTCTGCTTTCTTGAAGATAACAAGCTGACTTGAAAAACTGGAACGGCAGAGCATAGAGGTTTTCATTTCCAAAGTCAAAAGGATCTGAGCAATAAAATTTCTCTCTCTCTCTAACACACAACGCGCACACACACACCCACACACACATGCACACATTCAACCCTGGCCAACAGACAGCCTTAGCAACAACCAAGTGTAATGTCTGAACTATTGTCCTGGAAATGAATAAACACCTGTCTCTCCAGGCTACAGCTATGAATATACAAGTGTTATTAATAAGTGCAAATGCTAGAAAATGTCTAATAAAACCAAGGTGTCTTTCAATCAATAATAGAATAATTGGATTTAATATAGTGGGTTTGTAAAAGTCACTGTAACTAATAGCCCTTACAGGCCGTGAATGCTCCTAAGTGTGATATATGGTATGGCACTTTAGTATTTTAGTTAAGGGTTTTGTTATTAAATTACCTTGAAACATCGATGTTGGAGGTTGTATAGCTCATTTACTATTTATCTGTATTGTAAGATGGAAGGTCACCTTTTATTTTGACATTTAATTCTTACATTTTGTATGTGCCTGTGGCTAATGAGATCAAATTTAAAATTATGCAGTGATGTTACCTAATGGAACAATAGCAATCAATCCCTACAAATATCTGGAGAAATTAAAAATACATTGCAAAATTGATTGCCTAAAATCATCTTATCTTTCAGTAGCTAGTAAGCATAATTTCAGTACATGATGAGGGCTACCTATCATCTTTTTTCTGATTTCAAATATAATAACCACAGAATAGGCACTGTTCATTTGTTTCCAAATGTCACTGACACATACATTAGCCCTTACGGTGGGATTAAAAAAAAAAAAAAATCCATCTGTCTTCTAAAAGCAATGTAACTTTAACAAAAAAAGTGTTTATCATTTTTCCCCAACAGCACTTCTAATATTGACAAACAATGAATTGGCCTGCATACTTAGGTTCACATGTATAATTCCCCCTGTGATTGTTCACTATTGGGCCAATATCAAGCATTTATATTAGGGCCTTACGTATATTCTATTGTTTCCAGGATTAATACAGGGGTGAACATATGAAGGACAAAAAGTGGGAAGAGAGAGAGCATACCTAATACGTGTCAAGTACTGTCTTAGGCTCTTTTACATATTCTACCTTATAAGTGAGACTATTTCATAGTACCAGTAATGATAGCAGTAATAGTAGCAGTCTTGGTGGTTAAAAACAATTAAAAAACCCTACAATAATTATTGAATGGCTGCCGTGTGCCAGGCATGCATACTCTACAGGTATGCTATCATTTCAAAGCTTTACAAAAATCATGCAAAAAATTAAGGATGGTTGATGTCTAAATTTGTCTAGATTGGAACTCTCTGCTATATACTGAACGTGAACCATTTCATCATACATATTTTAAAATCAAATTTTGCTGTGGCCTTGTGACTTCATTCTCAATTGCCTTAGCAATTAGCAAGAAATCAGGCTCAAACAAAAAAGATATTAATTTCCTTCTCAACTGTTAATGTCTACTTACGACCAAGGAGCCTTCTTTGATAGTAACCAGAAAGAGTGAAACATTGTGATATTGGGCCAATTAATTTGTTTGTTTGTTTTGATGAATAATAAGCGACAATAAACGAAGTAAATTTACTGAAACAAGTAAACAATAAAATCTGGTGAAAAAGAGGAAACTCCTTTAATAAGTGATTTTTAAAAAGTTTTAGGGAACCTTGGTGGCACAGTGGTTAAAGTGCTCAGCTACTAACCAAAACATCAGTGATACTAACCTGCCATCTGCTCTGCAGGAGAAAGATGTGGCAGTCTGCTTTTGTAAATATTTATAACCTAGGAAACCCTATGGGGTCTCTGTGAGTCAGAATCTATTCAATGGCAGAGGTTTGATTTTGGGAGTTGGCACAGACGTTTTACAAATTTTTTTTTTAAAAAAAAAGCAAAGTGACTTCCGGCAAAATGGCACTCTAGGCAGAAACACCACACCGTCCCTCCACAGCAAAGATCCAAAAAACTAAGCCGAACAGAGAAAACAACAATCCTGAAACCCTAAAACATCAAATGAAGAGGTAAAGAACTCAGCCAAGCACCAAACGAAGTGAGAAAACTGACAGAGAACGGAGAGCGAGGAGAGATTAATGCAGAGGTCCCCTACCAGCTCACGCAGCGTGGATCCACCATCTTGGACTCCTATCGGAGACCAGCAAACACGGGGTCCGAGAAAGCAGCTTCACGGAGTTTCCAGGGGGAGATAAAACAACCGGTAATTTGAAATATAGGCTTTCCCACCCCCCCACCATTCTTCACCCCCACTCGGCCTCCTCTGCTTCCCGTGGCCACAATCTCTTGTCCGGGAAACACCGGCTGCTTGGATTCCACACACCTGAACGGGTCAGCTCTCTGAGTGCCATTTGTTGGCTGCTGGTGTTGCTTTTTTTTTCTGCTTCTTTAGATTTCTTCCTTACCTCTCACCACCTCCCGCTCCTTTCGCTCAAATACCTGGCTCCATGTGCCATCTTTGCTTCTCCCTGAGGGGCTGAAGAGCTCCGGTAATTTGTGATATACGCTTTCCCACTCCCTACCCTTCTTCACCCACACTCGGCCCCCTCTGCTTCCCGCAGACACAGTCTCTTGCCCAAGAAACACCGGCTACTTGGATTCCAGCAGCCCACACTAGCTGGCTCTCTGACAGCCACTGGTTGGCTGCTGGTGTTGCTTTCTTTTTCTGCTTCTTTTGATTTCTTCCTTAACTCTCACCACCTCCCCCTTCTTTTGCTTAAATACCTGGCTCCGTGTGCCATCTTTACTTCTTCCTGAGGGGCTGTGGAGCTCCATTTGAGTGTGGAGCTGCTTCCTGGTCTGGGCTGCCACGCTGGTGGGATCCCGGGGCTTTTGTTCGTTTGTTTGTTTTGAATTGTTTGTTTGTTTTCTTTTCCTTTTCTTGAGTTGGGAGCACTTTCTGGCCAGGCCGTGTTGCGTGGCAAAGAGACTACCCACTCCTGAGGGCATTAATTTTTCGTTGGTTGTTTTTTTTCTGTTTTTTTGGGAGCTTTTCCTGTTCTTTTCTCTTTTCAATTTGTTTTTTTTTTCTTTTCCCTCTTTATCCCTTTTTGTCTTTCTTCATTACTCAGTTTCTCGTCTCTCTATATCTTCTTTCTCTTTCTGTTCCCTGAATACCTGGCGTTGCATACGTCTATGCCTTTTAGCCAGGCTGTACGGCAACACCTGAGAGTGACTTCCCCAGACCTCATAGCTGCACAGGTGGGATCCCTGGAAACTTTGCGGTTCTTTAAACTTTCCAATTTTTATTTATTCATTCTTTTCTTTTCTTCCTCTTCCCCTTTCTGTTTTTCTCCATTTAATAGTCTCTCATCTCTCCACTCCAATGACAAGCTCCCACAGAATTCTTTTTTGTTTGTTTGTATGTTTTTGGCTCTTGTTCTTCTCTCCTCTCTCCCATATCCATCTTAGCTCCACACATAACAATCTCCCTGCTACATCCTGCCAACCTACAATGTGTGCTTGACATCACACCACCAAGCAGCACAGGCGTGGCCTACTGGAACCTGCCCCGCACTGATTCCCGACCAGCCATGGTGGCTGTAGTAAGTGCCACAAACATCCCGTCCCAGTAACTCCTCTTCAGCTAGACCTGCCCTGCCGCACCATATCTGAGTGACTGACACTGCCAATTGGAGAAAGCAGTGAAAAGTATTGTGCCCACAGACGAGCAAACAACAAAGAACACACAGTCCACCTGCTCAGACATAGGCAAAATTCTTTAAAAAAAGGGACAAAACAAATCTACAATCAATAAATGAGAAAAATAACTACTGAATGCCCCAAAGACAGCAGACAATATCAAAACATTTACAAAAACAGGACAGGATGGTTCCAGTAGGCATCCAAAATAAAACACCAGATGACT
>NW_004444234.1:148190-149176 GCF_000243295.1 Trichechus manatus latirostris | reverse complement strand
TACTGTCTTACCCTTCACCAAAGTTACCATTTATCTATTTAGTTCCCTCCCCACCCCTCCCATCCCTTGTAACCAAGAAAGATTGTTTCTTTTTTATGTAAACTTTTACATGAGTGATACAGTGGAGGTCTCATACAATATTTGTCCTTTTGTGATTGACTTATTTCACTCAGCATAATGTCTCCAGTTTCATCCATGTTGTGAGATGCTTCACAGATTCATCATTGGTCTTTATCTTTGTATAATACTCCATTGTGTGTATGTACCATAGTTTGTTTATCCATTCATCTGTTGATGGGCATCTAAGTTGTTACCATCTTTTTGCTATTGTTAACAGTGCTTCAGTGAATATGGGTGTGCATATGTCTATTTGTGTGACAGCTCTTATTTCTCTAGGATATTGGATTGCATTTTGTAGTACTTTTTTTTTGTGGTGCTGACATTTTCTTTGTTCCTCTTACTCTCCTGTGCTGAGCTCCTTTTGTTTGTGGATATTTTTTTCATTTCTTTTGTTTTGGTAGGTTTTGTTTTTACTGAGACTTTATGTTTTTCTTCTTTATTTTGATGAGTAGTTTTGTTAACTTTCTTTGTGGTTACCTTGGAATTTACCCTTATCTTCCTATATGTGAACCAGTCTATTATTACTTGGTATTGCTTGACTTCCTCTGCATTAGAAGGTTCTCTACCTACACCGTTTATTCCCTCTTTTATTGTTCTGATGCTGTTGTCATTTACAGATTAACCTCTCTGGCTCCCTGTTGTAATTCTTTGGTTTTGCATAGTCGTTAAGAGTTCATTTCCTAGTTTGGTATCAGGCTAGTACAATTCTGTGTCCTATATTCAGCCTGTGGTCTGATATTGTTTGTTCTCAGATCAAAGGACTTCCTTTAATAAGTCTTGTAAGTTTGGTTTGGTTTTTACATAGTCCCTTAATTTCTGTTTATATGGAAATGACCTAATTTTACCATCATATTTGAACGAGAGTT
>NW_004444234.1:116961-136878 GCF_000243295.1 Trichechus manatus latirostris | reverse complement strand
GTTGAGAAGGGAGAGGGTTGACATGTCATGGGGTTGTTAACCAATGTCATAAAACAATATGTGTACCAACTGTTTAATGAGAAACTATTGGTTCTATAAACCTTCATCTAAAGCACAATAATAATTTAAAAAAACAGTACATTTATAAAGAACAATTTGACATTTTTCTCTTTACTACTATTCCTAAAAAATGTTGTATATATATGTGTGCATGAAAAGGTGTTGGTGCCTATTGCATTCAGGAACATGAGTGACCATCATTAAAAACTTGACTCAGTCACATAATATCTGTGTGACTTGGCAGATGTTATTTAATTTTTCTGAGTATCAATTTCATCATTATTAAAAAGAAGCTAATATTTCCATAGGAGCCTTGGGTGTCACAAACAGTTAAGAGCTTGACTACTAGTAGAAATGTTGGTGATTTGAACCCACTCAGCAGCACCTGGGAAGACAAGCCTGGTGATCTACTTCTGAAAAATCACAGCGTTGAAAACCCTATGGAGCGGTTCTACTATATACACATGGGGACGCCATGAATGGGAATCAACTCTACAGCAACTAACAACAAAAGCTATATGCCTATATCTGAGGCTGCTGACAGGATTAAATGTACGAGTGCCTGGGATACCACAAGTGTCCAATAAGTAGTAGGGGTATTTGTCCTCATTTCTTCATCTGCATGCTACAACTTCTTAATGGATCAAATTTCATGCATTCTTCAGCTTTCATGTTGTGCTGTTAGATGTCTTCCAGTTCGTTCCGACTCACAGCCACCATATGTACAACAGAATGAAACACTGCCCGGTCCTGGGACATCCTCACAATCATTGCTATGCTTGAACCCATCATTGCAGGCAATGTGTCAATCCATCTCCTTGAGAGTCTTCCTCTCTTTTGCTGACCTTCTACTTTCTAAGCATGATGTCCTTCTCCAGGGATTGGTCACTCCTGATAACATGTCCAAAGTGTGTTAGACAAAGTCTTATCATCCTTACATCTAAGGAGCATTCTGGCTGTACTTCTTCCAAGACCGGTTTGTTCATTCTTCTGGCAATCCATGGTATATTCAATATTCTTCTCCAATACCATAATTCAAAGACATCAATTATTCTTTGGTCTTCCTTATTCATTGTCGAGCTTGTACATGCCTATGAGGTGACTGAAAATACCAAGGTTTGGTTCAGGTGCACCTTAGTCTTAAATGTGACATCTTTGCTTTTTAACACTTACAAAGAGTTCTTTTCAGCAAATTTGCACAATGCAATATAGCTTTGATTTTTTGTCTGCTGCTTCCATGGGCTTTGATTGTGGAGGCAAATAAAATGAAATCCTTGACAAGGTCAGTATTTTCTCTGTTTATCATGATGTTGCTTATTGGTCCCGTTGTGAGGATTTTTGTTTTCTTTACGTTGAGATGTAATCTATTCTGAAGGCTGTAGTCTTTGATTTACATCACTAAGTTCTTCAAGTCCTCTTTGTTTTCAGCAAGCAAGATTGTGTCATCTGCATATTTCAGGTTGTTAATGAGTCTTCCTCCAATCCTGATGTTGCGTTCTTCACATAGCCCAGTTTCTCAAATTATTTGTTCAACATACAGATTGAAAAAGTATCGTGAAAGGATACAACCTTATGCACACCTTTCCTGACTTTAAACCATACACTACTCCTTTGTTCTGTTCGAATGACTACCTCTTTGTTCCTCACGAGCCCAATTAAGCGTTCTGAAATTCCCAGTCTTTGCAATGTTATCCTTAGTTTGTTATGAACCACACAGTTGAATGCTTTTGCATAGTATATAAAACAGAGGTAAACAACTTTCTGTTATTCTCTGCTTTCAGCCAAGATCCATCTGACATCAGCAAAGATATTCCTTGTTTCACGTCCTGTTCTGAATCCTGCTTAAATTTCTGGCAGTTCCCTGTCAATGTACTGCTGCAACTTCTTTTGAATGATCTTCAGCAAAATTTTACTTGTGTGTGATTATTTATCCAGAGGGTCCATGAATGGAAATGTAAAATAAAACTTGCAAGTAGTGGGACTCAGCACCCTATTCACCACAAGGAAATATTGTGAACGTAAAAGCAGTTGCAGCAGTACATTGACAGGGAACTGCCAGAAATTCAAGTCAGAATCAGAAGAGGACGTGGAAAAAAGGATATCATTGGTGATGTCAGCTGGATCATGACTGAAAGCAAAGAATACCAGAAAGATGTTTACCTGTGTTTTTTTTGACTATGCAAAGACATTCAACTATGTGGATCATAACAAATTATGGATAAAATTGCAAAGAATGGGAATTCCAGAATGTTTAGTTGTGCTCATGAGGAACCTGTACTTAGACCAAGAGGCAGTTGTTCAAACAGAACAAGGCAATATTGTGTGGTTAAAAGTTAAAAAAGATGTATGCCAGGGGTGCATCCTTTCAACATATTTATTCAATCTATATGCTGAGCAAATAATCTGAGAAGCTGGACTATATGACGAAGAACAGGGCATCAGGATTGGAGGAAAACTCATTAACAGCTTGTTATATGTAGATGACACAACCTTGCTTGCTGAAAGTGAACAGGACTTGAAGCAGTTATTTATGAAGATCAAAGACTACAGCCTTCAGTATGGATTACTTTTCCACATAAAGAGTACAAAAATCTTCACAACTGGACCAATAGCCAACATACTGATAAACAGAAAGTATTGAAGTTGTCAAGAATTTCATGTTACTTGGATCCACAAGCAAAACCCATGCAAGCAGCAATCAAGATGTCAAATGATGCATTGCTGTTGGGCAAATCTTCTGCAAAAGACCTCTTTAAAGTGTTAAAAAGCAAAGATATCACTTTGAGGACTAAGATGTGCCTGATCCAAGCTATGGTGTTTTCAATTGCTTCATATGTATGGGAAAGCTGGACAATGAATAAGAAAGACCAAAGAAGAATTGATGCCTTTGAATTATGGTGTTAGCGAAGAATACTGAATATACCATGGACTGCCGAAGAATGAACAAATCTGTCTTGGAAGAAGTACAACCAGAATGCTCCTAAGAATGTACAATGGGGAGACTTTGTCTCATATACTTTGGACATGTTATCCGGTGAGACAGTCCTTGGAGAAGGACATCATGCTTGGTAACGTAGAGGGTCATTGAAAGAGGAAGACCCTCAATGAGATGGATTAACAAAGTGGTGGCAACAATGAGCTCAACCATAACAATGATTGTGATAATGGCACATGACCGGGCAGCGTTTCATTCTGTTGTGCGCAGGGTCGCTATGAGCTGGAATCAACTCATGGGCACCTAACAACAACAAGAACAATTGTGAAGGATCAGTCAACAACTAAAAGGGGTGAGAGAGAGATAACCTTTAACATTTTCTATGAACATTGGCTCCCAGAGTCCAAATTTTACATATATTATCCTGTAGATGAGAATATCACATGGTAGCACTAATAACAATAGTAGTAATTAAAATGATCGTAACAGCAACTGCTACCATTTTTGATTGTCCTTCAGGATGCCCTCAGGCATTGCTCTTCTGCTTCCAAGGGTGAATCTCTCAAGAAACAACTATTTCCGAATTTACGTTTTCCAGCATGATTTTAGAGTTTTCTTTCCAAAGTCTCCTGTTTTTACTTACGTTCAATGGATAGATTTTAATACCATATTACATGTATTTTGTAGTTTTTAAAAATATATTAGAATTATATCTGTAGTAATACACATTTAGGCAGGACAGGGCCATGACCTTGAAGACAATTGATGCTTGGTGCAGCAATGCTGTCTGGACTCAGAGCCCATTCAATATTATTATAGTGTTTGGTACATGTTAAATGACCCTTTTTGTCTCCTATACACAGAAACCCACAAATTTTATTCAGCTGATAGTGTTTTTGATTATTTCAGCTCATCTCCTATCTCTTTTTACCAAACTGTTAGCAATCCCTAGGGTTTTATATAGAGTATTGCTGCCACTAAGGAACACCAGAGAAAACATACAGAATATCTAGAGAATGTACTCTCTGTGATTCCAAATTTTTTAAATGCATTGACACTAGTTTTATGTCCCAATATGTATTCTGTCTTGGTGAAAATGCCATGTAAACTTAAAATATGTATACTTTTCAGTTATGTGTTATGTTCTATAAATATCATTTAGGGAAGGATTAATCAAACTTTTATTCAGATATTATTTATATTTTTGTTTATTTGTTTTATCAATTGCTGATTACTATGATTGATGAATTTTCTGTTTCTCACTTTAATTCTGTTAATTTTTGCTTCATCTATTTGTTTCATGTAGCTTGTTATTAGATGCACCCACATTTTTCATAGTAATATCTTCCTAATTAATTGACCCTTTGAATTATGATGTTGATGAAGAGTATTGAATATACTATGGACTGCTAAAAGAATGAATAAATCTGTTTTAGAAGAAGTACAGCCAGAATGTTCCTTGGAAGCAAGGATGGCGAGACTACGCCTCACATACTTCGGACATGTGGTCAGGAGGGACGAGTCCTTGGAGAAGGACATCATGCTTGGTAAAATAGAGGGTTATCAAAAAAAAGGAAGATCCTCAACCAGATGGATTGATGCAGTGGCTGCAACAATGGGCTCAGGCATAGCAACAATCGTGAGGATGGCACAGGACAGGCAGTGTTTCGTTTTGGTGTACATGGGGTCGTTAAGAGTTGGAATCAACTCAATGCCACCTAAGAACAGATTGACCCTTTATCATTATGAATAGCATTTCTATATCTCTCATAATACTATTTATGTCAAAATATAGCCAGTCCAGCATTTTTATGCCTGGTGTTTGCATGTCTTTATTTTGCTTTCATTCATAAAAGATATTTTCACTGCATATGTTTTGATAGGTTTTTCCCTTTTAAAGATGTTATTTTATATGCTATCATTTTATTCTATATGTTATATAGTATTCTATATGCTACCTTATATGCTACCATTGTTTCTGAAGAGAAGTGTGTGGTCATTTGAAATTTGAATTGATGTTAATCTCTTTGTAATAACTTTTTCATTGGCGGCTTTCAAAATTATCTTTTATTTTTGTCATTAGCTGCTTGACTATGATGTGTCTGTGTCTGATTTTCTTCATATTTATGCTGTTTGAGCTTTACTGAATCTAAAAAAATTTTGTCTTTCAGTAAGTTTGAGTGATATTAAGCCATTATGTCTTCAAACGTTTTATACTATCCCAGAGCTCCCTAAGACTCTCTGTTTTTTAAAATATTTTTCCCTCAACTTAAGATTTTATAATCGTTAGCGATATATACTTAAGTTTTCTAACTCTTCTCTTTGTCATTTCCATTCTGCTTTTAATTCCATCTAGTGAATTTTTAATTCCACATATCGTATTTTCATTTTTAGAATTTTCTTTTATTTATTTTTTTGTTTTGTTTTAATTTATCTGCTGAAATTTTTATTTTTTTATTCATTCTCAGGATGCTTTCCTTTGCTTGATTGATCATACTTAGAATAAAAACAAAAACAAAAAACCAAATCCATTGCCATCAAGTAAATTCTGACTCAGAACTATAGGACAGAGCAGATGGCCTCTCATAGGGTTTTCAAGGAGAAGCTGGTAGATTCAAACTGCTGACCTTTTGGTCAGCAGCTGAGCTCTTAGCCACTGTGCCACCAGGGCTTCATATTTATAATATTTACAGTAGTTTCCCTAAAATCCTTGTGTACTGATTCCAACATCTGACTCATCTCTGGATTGCTTCACATTAATGTCTTTTTTTTTTTTAATTGAAACTGGGTCATATTTTTCTAATGTTTCATATGCTGAATAATGTATCCTGGATATTTAAATTTTGTTGTAGAAACACTAAATTTTGTTATATTCCTCTGAAGAGTATTGATTTTTTTGTTTTTTTTAGCAGGCAATTAAGTGTGCTTCAATTACAAATTATGTCTATTGAGAAGCAGTTCAAAACTCAGTTCATTTCTTTTCCCTTCAGCTGGGCTGCTTTGAATCTGATCAGCACATGAGTGGTTAAATCCTCATCCAGAAGCTTAGAAAGAGTTTAAACAAAGAATTTGTTCCTCCTTTACTCTAGCTTTTCTTTTTCTGGGATCCTTTTTCTATCATTCAAAAGGCTATGTTTCTCCCAAACTCTTGTTATCTGTTTGTTTTTTGTTTTTGTTTTTTTTTCCCCAGTCCAGGAAGTCTATTGGTTTTCTATCAGATATTTAGCTACTTCACATGGTACTGACTGTGGTCTTCTCTGAGGTTAAAGCCATAGAAATGACAAATTGACCCTGTGTCATCTTCTGTTTAAAGTCTTCACCCCATTCAGAATCTGTCTGCTTTGTTCACTCTTTAGTGCCTCCAGGTTGTTTGTTTCCATTGTTTGTCTTCATTTTTGTTTTATTGTTGCTGTTTTGCTTTGCAATTTGTCCATAACTCATAATTGTTATCTACTGGAAGTTCATTTCCAATAGAAGCACTCTTGGTCATAAAAAACTATAAATCTCCCCAATTTATTTTATAAATGTGAATATGGGTCTCTGCATTTAACCCACTGTATTTCATTTTATTGGTTCTGGACCACTGCAACATCCTCATTGATTGAAATTGCTTCCAAATACATAACATAATGCCTAGAATTTATCAATAAAATGCCAAGACTTAAATTGAATGAATGAAATTATTTTGATTATTCTATTTGACATTCATTATATCCTGGATTGAGTTGTGTCCCCCCAAAATATCTGTCAACTTGCCTGGTCATGATTCCCAGTATTATATGATTATGTACCATTTTGTAATCTGACGTGATTTCCTTATGTGTTATAAACTCTATCACTATGATGTAATAAGATGGATTAGCAGCAGTTATACTGATGAGGTCTACAAGATTAAATAGTGTCTTAAGAGAATCTCTTTTGAGATATAAAAGAGAGAAGTGAGCAGAGACACGCGGGAACCTCACACCACGAAGAAAGCAGTGCCAGGAGCAGAGTGTGTCCTTTGGATCTGAGGTTCCTGGGCTGAGATGCTCCCAGACCAAAGGAAGACTGATGCATCACAAGGACCTTCCTCCAGAGCCAATAGACAGAGAAGCCTTCTCCTGGAGCTGATGCCCTGAATTTGGACTTGTAGCCTACTGAAACGTTAGAGAATAAACTTCTCTTTGTTAAAGCCATCCACTTGTGGTATTTCTGTTACAGCAGCACTAGATGACCAAGACACATTATATTATTTTTCTCTCCTAGCTGTGTTCCCACAGATACAATAGTCTTTAATTCTGGTCATTGTTAAAATTGTTAACAAAAAATTTACAGTAATTTAGACACAAGACATATCATTCCTGTCTTCCAGATACGTTGCCAATGATTTTTGACACATTGATGTAAAACAAATGAAAAACAAAAATCTCTATCTATCTATCTATCTATTTTATGTCTATCTATCTATGTTGTTGTTAGGTGCCCTTGAGTTGGTTCCAACTTATAGCGACACTATGTACAACAGAACAAAATACTGCCCAGTCCTGCGCCATCCTCACAAGCATTGTTATGCTTGAGCCCATTGTTGCAGCCACTGTGCCAATCCATCTGGTTGAGGGTCATCCTCTCTTTCGCTGACGCTCTACTTTACCAAGCACGATGTCCTTCTCCAGGGACTGGTCCCTCCTGATAACATGTCCAAAGTATGTGAGAAGAAGTCTCACGATCCTCCCTTCTGAGGAGCATTCTGGGTGTACTTTTCCTCAGAAAGATTTGTTCATTCTTTTGGCAGTCGATTGTATATTAAATATTCTTCTCCAACAGCATGATTCAAAGGCATCAATTCTTCTTTGGTCTTCCTTATTCATTGTCCAGCTTTCCCATGTGTATGAAGCGATTGAAAACACCTCGGTTTGGGTCAGGCACAACTTAATCCTTAAAGTGACATTTTTGCTTTTTAACACTTTAAATGAGTCTTTTACAGAAGATTTCCCAAGTGTCATAGACTGTTTGATTTCCTGACTGTTGCATCCATGGGTGTTGATTGCAGATATAAGTAAAATGAAATTCTTGACTTCAATATTTTCTCTGTTTATCATGATGTCCCTTATTGGTCCAGTTCTGAGGATTTTTGTTTTCTTAATGTTAAGGTGTAATCCATAGTGAAGGCTGTGGTCCTTGATCTTCATCAGTAAGTGCTTCAAGTCCTCTTCATTTTCAGCAAGCAAAGTTATGCCATCTGCATAACACAGGTTTTTAACGAGTCTTCCTCCAATCCTGGTGCCGTGTTCTTCTTCATATAGTCCAGCTTCTCGGATTATTTGCTCAGCATACAGAATGAATAAATATGGTGAAAGGATATATCCCTGACATACACCTTCCCTGACTTTAAACCACGCAGTACCCCCTTGCTCTGTTGGAACGACTGCCTCTTGGTCTATGCACAGGTTCCTCATGAGCACAATTAAGTGTTCTGGATATTCTTTATCTATATATTCTATAGATACCCATGTATGCTCACTGAGTTCATATTTCTTCATATTTTTTGGCTCACACTTGCATCCTTTTCTACAGCATTGTCTTTAATCAACAAGGACTCCCCTCCCCTGGACCTTATCTAGTTAATGACTCACTAAGGTAGGCATAGAGAAGTGTTCTCTCATGAAGGAGTGTTGGTGGGATCACTCTTGTGTTTCTCATGGGATCAGACTGAGGCTAGACTTCTCTAAAACACATCTTTGCCCATCTACCTTCTTTCTCTTCTTTATTCTCCTTCCATTACAATATTATATTTTCCTTTATAAGTGCATCCCTTGCACAATAACCTTCTTAATCTCTACTTTTTGAGAACACAGACTAAATTAGCCCCCATTAGCTCTCATGTTTGTATCTGATTACTTTGTAATCACTTTTGCTGTCCGTGTCCAGTCAGGAAAGTTAAAAGAGTAACTGTGAAAAACACTATAGATTAACCGAACAAAAACCTTTGAACTCTTTATATTCTACTTTTCTGTACAATGAAGATTAGAGAATTAAAATTACATTTCTTAGAATCTTTTGAAGCTGAGGGTCCACAGATGACTTAGGCTCTATTAAGCAAATGTATCTACATGAAAACAGAAGGCAAAGAGTGTAGTCTAAGTCAATGGTGGGTAGTTCTTCTGACAAACACTGTAGAAAGGCAATTAATTATTTTGCAACAGTTGTAGCCAAGGTTCTTTTGACCTTCTGATATTTCACTTTCCCTTGTTGTATATGGCTCCCTCAAGGAATGCAGTGTAATAGGATTTTGTCTGTAATAAACATATGACAATTTGCCTTTTTCGCATGTCTACTTTGTTCTTGGTTGTGTATCAGGCAGACATGGTTCCCTGATTCTCGCAGAAATTCTATCTGGAAACTTATGCTTTCTGACAAATCCCAACTTGCAAAACTAGCTAAAGTGAATCCAGTTGTCTGCCAGTAAACACACTAGGGCTTCGAACCAATTTGCTCTGATTCAAATCCTTTCTTAGAATTTGCATTTCCATCCAAGATATACTGAATCAGAATCTACAGATTAACAAGATCCCTAGGTGATGCTTATGTATAATAAACTTTGAGAAACATTGTTCTACTAGTAGTTTTCAGAATTGATTCCTAACCAGCTGCATTAGCATCACCTGGGAACTTGTTAGAAATGCAAATTTTCAGCAAAGGTTTGAACCAGAATGAACCAGCTGGAAGCCCTGAAAAACACTAATCGACAAGGAAATTTGGAACAAATGGGCTTTCCAGCAACAGAGAAACAAGAATGAGGAATCTAAGGTTATTTTTTTAATCCAATTGGGTTTGAAAACAGTTAGGATCCAGTTAGTGGCAGAGGTGAAACTATTAAGCAAGGCATGCAAGAAATAGTTATTTAATTTAATTTAACCTGTGGGCACATAGACAATTAAATGTCTTAAAGAAAAGAATTTGGCAGACTTGGTTGCTGTCGTGACAGACAACTAACAGAAACAAACATAATTCAAAACCCTTGAAGAGGAAGGTTACTTTTAACTAGATTGAATTCCATATTCAACATCAAGCAGTAGGATTCTGTCTCTTGCTTGGTGTGATTCATGAAAAGCGCCATGTAGCACATCTTCTGTCTAATCTAGGCCATGGCTTTAGGAAGGGTGATTTTAATTTAAATAGGATGTGATGCAGGGATGAAGCCAAATAGCAGCACTTAACTGTCAAGGCAAGGCGAGTTCATCCTGTATTACTACTCTGAGTAGTAATCAGAATTGTTTGACATCAACCAATTTAAGAAGGCCACAAAGGTCCCACTATTTCAGTAGAGATGAAAAGCCTCTACTTCCACTGAACAAGGCCTGACTTGAGACATAGAAATAGAGAGCTGAAGCTTCTAAATCACTTCATAGACCCAGAACTCCTTAACTGAAGACAAGAATGGGTACCCCTGAGAAAGAAACAAGCGATAATATCATGAATCCTTGCTGTAAGTTTTCCATATTTCATAAAAGAACTTTCTGCTATTAACTATGTATTGGAAAAAGGAAAATGTCAAAACTTTTTAGCAGTTATTTGACACAGACTCTAATATATTAGTTTTGTATTGCTGCTTCAATAATTTGCTACAAACTTAGTGGCTTAAAACAACATTTATTATTTTAAATTCTAGAGGTCCAAAGTTTGAAACGGGTCTCACTGGCCTAAAATCAAGGTGTCAGCAGGACCACAAATTCCTTTCTGGAGATAACAGAGTCTTTTTTGCCTTTTACAGCTTCTATAGGCAGCCAGTATTCTTTGACTCCTGGTCCCATCCATCTTCAATGTCAGCAATGGCCATCAAGTCTTTCTTACATGGTATCACTCTAACACACTATTCTGCCTCTCTCTTCCACTTGTAAGGGCCTTTGTGATTATGTTTGGGCCAATCTATATAACACAGGATGATCACTTCATCTCAAAGTCAATGATTATCAACCTTAATTTTATCTGCAACCTGAATTCTCTAACATATTCACAGGTTCCAAGGAGTAGGACATGGGTATCTTGGCGGGGTTGGAGGAGGGCGTTATTCTGCCTACCATAAACTAACAATTAATTTCTGGCTACGTAGGGAATTATGGTGATCCATCAGTGAAAGTGGCAATTTACAAGGGTTGAGGATCAAATGGAGTTTGACCTGAGATGTTCTCACAGTGAGAACTGTGAGATATTAGCAGACTGACAATATCATCACACCGGTTCTCTAACACATGAAATAAAGGTTTATTATGAAAGAAATAGCCAAGTGAAAGCTTTGGAAACTACCCCTCTGTGCCAAAGTAAACAAAATCAGTGCTCCATATCTGAGAAAGCTACAATGATTAAGGCCACCATCAGTGCCTTGAAAGATACTTAAGTGAAAATACCTAGTATTTCCCTCATTTAAGTTGCCTCTATGGCCTATGGGAAGGTGAGAAGGATCTTTCACCTGTTATTCCATATTTAATCTCTTTTCTGAAGCAAACTAACACACCACTGGCTCAATTAAACCTACACTCACACACATAAGCGTATAGATTTTAATTTCATTTATATACATTAAAATTAATATACATTATAGTAATACATAAAATACAGACACTTTTTCCATTTTCTTGGTAATAGGAAAAGTTACAGTTTAGTCCAGAGGTTACTGGATAGCAAAACAAGATTGTGAGGACGCAGCTTCCACATTTTTTTTCTCCTGTAGTTACCATCCATTTAAATTGGAAATCTTAAATTCAAATCAAAATAATTCCTTAGAATTCTGAATATGCACTGGATATAACAGGATATTTAGCCAGCTACAAGATAAAGAAGCACCATATTCAGTTGTCTCTTTTTCACCACTGGTTCTAGGAGACTCTTAGTGTTTGGGTTAGGAGGGAGAATTTTCACCATTGGTTATATGTTTTAACTCTCCTGCCATATAATATTTTGCAACCAAATCATTTTATAGCTAATAGAAACTAATCAATTGATTTCACAGCTTGGGTCACTGAGATGAACACATGATTAAATGACGTGAGAATTTTTCTTGAAACTTTTATTGAAGCAATATCAGCAATGAAATTAGGGAACATTTGCCAATAGTTTGCATGAAACTCTCCTAGCTTTTAACCAAAACCAAACCGATTGCAGTCAAGTCGATTCCAACTCATAGCAAACCTATAGGGCAGAGTAGAACTGCACCATAGGGTTTCCAAGGCTGTAATCTTTACGGAAGCAGACTGCCACATCTTCCGCCCACAGAGCGGCTGGTGGGTTCTAACTGCTGTTCTTTCAGTTAGCAGCCGAGCACTTTCCTACCTTACGTGCATAAGCAATGGAAACCATAGTACAAATCTAGGGCAACACATAATAATCTGATAGAGTTTAATAAATCACTTTTTTAGCAGTCACTAAACAACTCTTATGGTATCATATAAGCAAAGGCTTGATGCCAAACGAAAGGCAGATTGTTACAATAATATTTACTATATCCTGGAGCTAAAATAAAGCGATACAGAAGGATTAGTTTTATTGCTTCCCAAAACATCAACTGCTAGAGGATGTTTACCAAAAAAAATCTGTCCTTTCCTCAATCTTGATGCTGTAAGGCAAATAAACCTCAGGATGATAGAATAAGATTGTTAACAAAGATGCAGTCTTCAGAATTTCTTTGTAAAACTTTTGAATGTCTAAGATAAATATTCCAGTATTTCTCAGTTTACATTGTTTATCTTTTCCCATAAGATTCCTTACAGATGCTACTATGATTGAGATGTACCCTTAAAAAAATTAATTTTATAGAGGTGAAATCACGAGAATCATGATGTGACTGATACACTAATTACAAACAGCTTGGAGAGAACTGCAGTATATTACTACAACACCCTCCCATCTTGAGACAACCATTGCAATTGCTCTCGTTGTTGTTGTTAGCTGTGGTCAAGTCAGCTGCAACTAATGGTGACCTTATGTACAACAGAACAAAATGTTTCCCAACCCTGTGCAATCTCATGATCATTGGTATGTTTGAGTTCATAGAACTGCATCTCGAAATTTAAAAAAAAAAAAAAAATCTAAGTTTACAAAGGCAAGCTTAAACTTTATCATATTATTTTAATGGCACTAAAAAGTATAATTACATTTCTTTAATAAAATACATCAAACCAGTAACACGTTGCTTTTGCTCACTACACTTGACATGAAATCAACTTTTGGTAATATAGGTAGTATATATAGTTTAGAGAACCACATATTATGTTGTCAAAGGGGATTAAGATAGACGAGAACTTATGGCTTCTAAGGTCTACCTTCATCACTTATGCTAACCAGAGGAATAAGATCTAAAGTTATTACAAAGAACTATCCCTATTTTTATATTGTTTGTTGGTACGTCCCCTCAACCCTACTGACTCTGTTGAGCAAGCAGTTCTGAACTTGCCATGAGCAAACTACAAGGGTCTGGCTGTCTCCAGTTAGATATAAGGCCTAGAATAATTCAACTCTGTGGCCGATGCAGGCTTCAATGAACTGAAAGCTGGTGGGAATGCAAAATGGTACAGTCACTTTGGAAGAAATTCTGATAATTTCTTACAAAGCTAAACATAAGCTTTCCAGCAATCTTACTCCTAGCTATTTATCCAAATGGATTGAAAATGTATGCTCACATAAAAATTATGCAGATGGATGTTTATAGCAGCTTTATTCACAACTGCAAAAACTGGAAGCCAACAAGGTGACCTTCAGTAGGTGGTGAATAGATAAACTGCAGTACATCCATACAATGGAGTATTATTCAGTGATAAAAGAAGTGAGCTATCAAGCTATGAAAAGACATGGAGAAAACTTAAATGCATATTGAAATTCATATGTGAAACGCACAGTGAAAGAAATCACTCTGAAAAAGCCATATACTGTACAATTCCAACTATATGAGATTCTGGAAATGGCAAAACCATAGAAACATTGAAAATATCAGTGGTTGCCAAGAGTTCAGGAGAAATGGGGGAGGGATAAACAGATGGAGCACAGGGCATTTTTAGAGCAGTGACACTATTCTGTATAATACTGTAATGGTGGACATTATGCATTTGTCAAAACCCATAGGACTATACAACACAAAGAGTGAACCGTCATGTAAACTGTTACAGATTGAATTATGTCTCCCCAAATATGCGTTGAATTCCTAACCACTGTACCTGTAGATGTGATCCTGTTTTGAAATAGGGTTTTTCTTTTGTTATGTTAATGAGGTCATACCAGAGAAGAGTGAGTCTTAAACCTAATCATTTCTGAGTAATAAAATGAGCAGAATAGACACAAAGTCACATACACAGAGGGAAGAGAAAGACATATGACAGAGAGAGATGCATCTACAGACCCAGGAACAAAAGGATATCTGGCAGCTCCTAGAAGCTGAAACAGACAAGCAAGATCTTCCCCCCTCAAGTCCCAGTCTGAAATTGGAATTCTAATCCCCTGAACTGTGATCAAAAAAATTTGTGTTCTTTAAAGACACCCACTTGTGCAGTATTTTGTTACAGCAGCAGCAGATAACTGAGACATAAGCTAAGGACTTTAGTTAATAACAAATCAATATTGGCTCATCAATTTTAACAAATGTACTACACAAATGCAAAATGTTAATAATAGGAAAACCAGTGTGTAGGAGAGAGAGGGAGTATATTGCAACTGCCTATACTTCTGTTCAATTTCTCTATAAATTTAACACTTCTCTGAAAAATGTCTATTTACAAAAAAGAATTTAAGGAATGTTTGAAAGAGTGAGAAAATTCACAAAAATGGGGTGAATGGCCAGAGATCAGGTGGAAGGCTTTGCTTTGTAACAGAGATTGTATTTAAGGATTAGTTATAAGTATATTCACTTCAGGTCTTTTGTTTTTTAACACCTACTGGTTGAGCCATTCCTTTTTTCGCATTTCCCGTAACTATCAGACGACAATAAAATATTCCTCCCTCTTCATCCCAAACTGAAATTTCAGCCTGAGATAATAGTCCAGTTTCCCCAAGGACTGCTTTGGCTAAACTGAGACATGAGAAATTCTCTTCTGAATTTGGACTTGGATAAGTCTTAACCTTCAGAGCCTCAAGTTCCTCATTTGAGCAGATATATTAAGTGTTTGGCTGCTAATCGAAAGGTGGGCAGTTCAAACTCACCGGCTGTTCCTCAGGAGAAAGAAGTGAGAGTCTGTTTCCATAAAGATTACAGCCTAGGAAACTTTATGTGGCAGTTGTATTCTGTCCTAAGGATTGTTATGAGTTGGAATCGACTTGATGGCAACGGGTTTGGTTTTTGGTTTTGGAAGTATTTAATAAGGATTAAAATACTGTATACTATTTTCCTGGAACATTGCCTTGCATTTATTTAGTAAGCGTTAAGTAAGTAGTTACTATTTTTATCACCCCTGTACATACATTTATGAAAACAATGATACTCCTCATTGTATGAATCAAGTTGAATATTACTCCCCTCCTATGTATGCTACTCTAGCATTCCATTCTATAGCAAATTTGTTGTTGTTAGCTGCTGTTAAATTGGACACTAATGCATGGCAACCCCATGCATAACAGAATCGGACTTCTGTGATTCATAGGGTTTTCACTGGCTGCTTTTCAGAAGTATATTGCCAGGCCTTTCTTCCTAGTCTATCTTACTCTGGAAACTCTGCTTAAACCTTGTCAACATCACAGCAACAAGCAAACCTTCACTGACAGACAGGTGGTGGCTGTGCATGAGGTGCATTGGGAGGGTATCAAACCTGTGTCTTCTACATGGAAAGTGAGAATTCTACCACTGAACCCATACCAAGCGCTAAAGTTATACTACATAAGCAAAATCTTACAAGAAAGGTCAATCCGCTAACTAAATTGCACCACACATACTCACCCTATTCCAAAATCCCTTCCTGAGATGGTATGAGAAACCAGTTCGCTATATTTCCTCTGAAAGAGTTATTTTGTCTGGTAATATGTATTGGGAAAGGTCCAAAAGCCAAGCCCAGTGTATTTCAGTACTGAGGAGTTTAAGAAAGGAGAAGTGATGGAGTACTGAGGAGTAAAATGCAGAGAGCCCCAGGTCTCACAAACCATTATTGACCACTCCCTTTGTTTAGAATTTGAAACCTATACTAGAAGATTCACTGTTAAATGCTTTGGGAAAAGTAGATTTGGGAAAAGGCAGTCTCTTTAGGCCATAAAACACCAATAGTAGAGGTCTATATGGAAAAAAATAGAAGAGCAAACGCCCAAGAAAAGCTGTTGAGTTGATACTTATTTTCATCAATTTCTCAGAACTCTGCTGTCCTGATATTATACTTGGTCACCTGAACCCATGGTATAATCTGTTGTAGTGAAAGCACAGGCATTAACCATTGACTATCTCACAGAAATCATGGAGGGCAGGAGAAGAGGATAGAATTTTCACTGTTACAACAGGTCACCCTCCACTTCTCTCCCTACTAGCCAGCCAGCATCAGCTTTCTCTAAACATAAAGTCAACCTTTGCTCTCTGAAATTTTCTCATTGTTGTTGCTTGCTTTGTAGGTTTTAATTCCCTGAATCTGCACATCTCTTTCACTTCTACAGTTTCTCTAGGGTTTATTTTGATGGAGTGAGCCAACAGCCCATGCCAGGTTGCTATCTTGATATCACACTGCAAAATAAATATCTGGCAAATGTGCATAACTTGTTGAGATATATGCAGTTTATTAACAGTTCAAGTTATCTGCAAATTTGTAAGCCCAAGTATATATAATTTTATAAATAAATGTAAAACTTTAATTTTATTTTTAATTATTGAGTTTTATTCTGGCACTGATACTTCTGATTTTAGCAACATGGCATATTGAGCTATCATATTCCCTATCTGCTCCTCACAAAACATAGACATTCTGGATGAATTCTAACAATAACAAAAAGCAAAAATGGAGTTGAACGACAAGAAGAAAGAAAATAAAAGAGAAAAAGAAAGAAAGAAAGAAAAAAGAAGGAAGGAAGCAATGACGAAAGAAAGGAAAAAAGAAAGACAGGCTCCCCTATGAATAAATGCTGTTGTGTGCCATCGAGTTGATTCCGACTCATAGAAACCCCATGTGACAGAGTAGAATTGCCCCATAGGATTTTTTTGGCTATAATCTTTATGGAAATAGATCACAAGGTATTTCTCCTTTGGAGCTTTTGGGTGGGTTTGAATTGCCAACATTTTGGCTGGTAGTCAAGCACTTAACCATTTGTACCACCAGGGCTCCTTCTATGAATAAACAGAGAAGGAATACAAAACAAAAAAAGATAAATTCACTAAGTGATGTCATTAAAGCCTTAGGGGAATGAGACTCTGCTCTTGACCTCAGTGGTCTGTCTGAGCATGAGTTTCAATGGCCCTTGGAGGCATGAGTTAATGCCTTATGTCCTTAATAGGTTAGGAGCTATAGCTGAGATCCCTAGATCAAACTAGGTCCATGTAATATCTGACCACTCTGCAATGGGAAAATTAAAATATCCAAGAATAATTCCACTTTCAGTAATGATTGACTGGGTAATTTTGATCAACCCTCCCATTGAAGGTAGCTTTACAATTACTAGGTTTGTAAAATATGAGTAAATTAGTGAGAATTAGCAGGCTGAGTGAGATTATATTATCTGGAATGCAGAGAAGTAAAGTGATTCCTATACTCCTTCCTATACTGCTTTTTCTCTCATGGCATTTTCCTTTCAGAAGATGAGGATGTGAGGCTGAGTTGCACATTCTCAGACTCACAAGATTAGGAGAACAAAAGTCTTGGTCTCCTTAGTCTTTAGTATCCACCATGTGGGTATCTGGTAAATCATCTCCACCACTTTGGGCCAATACTGAAAAAGTTAAACCCCAGGAATAGAATTGTTGCTGTTTTTAGTTGCAACCACGTTGAGTAATATTAACTGGATGTAAACTGTTCATAATGCAGTCAATCTTCAAGTTATCTGGATGGACCAGAAAATCTTCAAATATAATCTGAAATTAGATAAACTGAATTGCTGTGTTGTCATGTACTTGAAGGAAGAAAACAACATCCTGGCATCAAATAATTACTATAAGTAATTTTTCAAATAATCAGTAGGGGGTGGGGAACAGAAACACACAAGAATTCTAGATACTGGAGTTACCAGTAACTAGACTGTAAAACAGCTATGCTTACTATATGTTTCAGGAATAAAAATGAATGTTAAGCTTGAGTCTTTCAGCAAGGAACTTGAAACTACATAAAGTGATTAGACAGATCTAAAAAAATGAATCCAATAGAATTTCTAGAAATCACAGATATTATCAACGTATTTGAAACAATTCAAAATACATATTTGTGAATTTAGGCAAAAAAAGAAATTAGAATGAAACACAGAGGGACAAAAAAAATGTAGCAGAAAATATAGAAGAGGGAGAAACAGGATAAAGAGAAAGTTACAGCAAACATTTAATTAAAATCTCAGAAGGAGAAATAAAATGTGGCAAAAGCAACAGGGATTATGGATGAGAAATCTATTGTATCTCAAGCAGGTAAATAAAAAGAAATTTACACTTAACACATCATGTAAAAATACAGGGGAAAAAAAAAAAGAGAGAGAAGGACAAAAAAGGTAGAAGCAATTAGAGGAAACGATTATCTTCAAAATAGCAACAGTTAGACTTTCAGGTGACTCCTTAAGTGCAACAATGGAAACCAAACAACAGTAAAATAATATCTTCAGAGAGATGAGGGAAAATTACTATCAACCTAAACTCCTATATCTGGGAAAGGTATTTTTCAAGGACAACATGAAGATATTTTGAAATTAAAAAAAAAAACTGAGTTCCAGCAAAATGGCGCTCTAGGCAGAAGCACCACACTGTCCCTCCACGGCAAAGATCCAAAAAACTAAGCCAAACAGAGAATACAACAATTGTGAAAACCTAAAACATCAAATGAAGAGATAAAGAACTCAGCCAAGCACCAAATGGAGTGAGAAAACTGACAGAGAACGGAGAGCGAGGAAAGATTCATGCAGAGGTCCCCTACCAGCTAACGCAGCGTGGATCCGCCATCTTGGACTCCTATCAGAGACCAGCAAACTGGGGTATGAGAAAGCAGCCTCACGGAGCATTCAGCAGGAGACAAAACAACTGGTAATTTGCAATCCACACTTTCCCACCCCCCACCCGTCTTCACCCTGACTCGGCCTCCTCTGCTTCCCGCAGCCGCAGTCTCTTGACCAGGAAACACTGGCTGCTTGGATTCCACACACCCGAACGGGTGGCTCTCTGAGTCCCATTTGTTGGCTGCTGGTGTTACTGTTTTCCGCTTCTTTTGATTTCTTCCTTGCCTCTCCCCATCTCCCCCTCCTTTCACTCGAGTACCTCGCTCTGTGTGCCATCTTTGCTTCCTCCTGAGGGGCTGCAGAGTGCCAGTAATTTGTGATATACGCTTTCCACTCTCTACACTTCTTCACGCACACTAGGCCCCCTCTGCTTCCCATGGACACAGACTCTTGTCCAGAAACAACAGCCCACACTAGCTGGCTCTCTGAGTGCCATTTGTTGGCTGCTAGTGTTGCTTTTTTCTTTCTGCTTCTTTTGATTTCTTCCTTGCTTCTCGCCACCTCCCCCTCCTTTCGCTCGAGTACCTGGATCCGTGCGCCATCTTTGCTTCTTCCTGAGGGGCAGCGGAGATCCATTCGAGTGTGGAGCTGCTTCCCAGTCTGGGCTACCGTGCTGGTAGGATCCAGGGCTTTTATTTTTATGTTTGTTTTGAATTGTTTGTTTGTTTTCTTTTCCTTTTCTTGAGTTGGGAGCCCTTTCTGGCCAGGCGGAGCTGCGTGGCAAGGAGTGTCTCCTTCAGCTTCCACAGAAGTGCAGAGTGATCCCTGAGGGCATTTCTTTTTTCATTGTTTTTTTTTTTTTTTTT
>NW_004444234.1:101706-110570 GCF_000243295.1 Trichechus manatus latirostris | reverse complement strand
AAGGGCCAGAAGGCAGAAGGGGACAAGGAAGCTGGTGATAGGGAACCCAAGGTTGAGTAAGGATATTGTTGATGTGTTGTGAGATTGTTACCCATTGTTATAGGGCAACATTTGTAGTAACTGTTAAATGAGGAACTATTTTGTTCCGTAAGCCTTCATCTTAAGTGAGAATAACAGCACAATTGGAAGAGCGTAGTCAATGGTGTATCTTTGGCTATGTGTATTTTCATCAAAAAAAAAAAAGGTTGAGAATTTAGAGGGTTAATATGTTGTGGGCATGTTAACCAATGTTATAAAACAATATGTGTACTACTGTTTCAGGAGAAACTATTTGTTCTGTAAGCCTTCACCTGAAGTACAATAAAATATATAAAAAAAAGAAAAGATGGAAAAACTAATCACTAACTTTATATGGAAAAAAACAGAGGCCCGAGATGAGTAAAGCACTATCGAATAGGAAGAATAAAGTAGGAGGACTCACACTACCTGAATTCAGAACCTACTATACAGCTATGGTAGTCAAAAGAGCCTGGTACTGGTACGATGACAGACACATTGATCAATGGAATAGAATCAAGAACTCAGATGTAAACCCATTTACCTATGGTCACCTGATCTTCAACAAAGACCCAAAGTCCATTTAATGGGGAAAAGACAATTTTTTAACAAATGGTACTTACAAAACTAGGTGTATATCTGTAAGAAAATGAAACAGCACTCATAATTCACATCATACACAAAAACTAATTCAAAATGGATTGAATACCTAAATATAAAACCAGAAACTATAACGATCATAGGAGGAAAAATAGGGTCAATGCTAGTGGCCCTAATACATAGCATAAGTAGGATACATACCATCACTAATAATACACAGACACCAGAAGATAAGCTAGATAACTGATATCTTCTAAAAATTAAATACTCATGCTCTTCAAAAGACTTCAGCAAAAGAATAAAAAGAGAACCTACAGATTGGGAAAAAATTTTGGGCTATGACAAATCCGATAAAGGTCTAATCTCTAAAATCTATAGAAAAATCCAACACCTCTATGACAAAAAGACAAGTAACCCAATTAAAAAATGAGCAACGGATATGAGCAAACACTTCACCAAAGAAGACATTCAGGCAGCTAACAGACACATGAGGAAAGGCTTGAGATCACTAGCCATTAGAGAAATGCAAATCAAAACTACAGTGAGATACCTTTTCACCCTGACATTACTGGCACGAATCAAAAAAACAGAAAATAACAAATGTTGTAGAGGTTGCAGGGAAATTGGAACTCTTATGCACTGCTGGTGGGAATATAAAATGGTACAACCGTTTTGGAAAACGATGTGGCACTTCCTTAAAAAACTAGAAATAGAATACCATATAATCCAGCAATCCCAGTCCTAGGAATATATTCTATAAAAACAAGAACCGTCACATGAATAGACATATGCACACCCATGTTCACTGCAGCAGTATTCACAATAGCAAAAAGATGGAAACAACCTAAGTACCCATCAACAGGTGAATGAATAAACAAACTATGGTGTATACATACAGTGGAATACTACCCAACAATAAAGAACAATGTTCAATCTGCCAAACATCTCACAACACGAATGAACACTAGAGGGCATTATGCTGTGTAAAATAAGTCAATCACAAAAGGAAACACCATATGAGACCACTGTTATAAAAACTCCTGAAAAGGTACACACACAGAAAGAAACAATCTTTGATGATTAGGAGGGAAGAGAGGGGTGGAGAGGGAAAAACACTAACTAGACAATAGATAAACGTAACTTTGGTGAACGGTCAGACAGTACGTAACACTGGGGAAGTCAGGACAACCTGACCAAGACAAGATTATGGAAGCTTCATAGACACATCCAAACTCCCTGAGGGACTGAATGACTGGGTTGAGGGCTGGGGACAATGGTCTCAGGGACATCTAGCTCAATGGCATAACATAGTTTATAAAGAAAATGTTCTACATCCTCCTTTGGTGAGTAGCATCTGGGATCTTAAAAGCTTGTGAGCAGTCATCTAAGAAACTCCATTGATCCCACCGCATCTGGAGCAAGGTAGAATGAAGAAAACCAAAGGCATAAGGGAAAGATTAGTCCAAAGGACGAATGGATCACAACTACCACAGCCCTCACCAGACGGAGTTCAGCACAACTAGATGGTGCTCAGCTAAGACCACCAACTGCTTTGACAGGGATCACAATAGAGGGTTCAGGACAGGGCTGGTGAAATATGTAGAACAAAATTCTAGCTCACGAAAAAAGACTAGAGTTACTGGTCTGACAGAAACTGAAAACCTGAGAGTATCGACCCTGGACACCCTTTTAACTCATTACTGAAGTCACTCTTCAGGTTCACCCCTCAGCCAAAGATTAGACAGGCCCATAAAACAAAATGAGACTAAATGGGCACACTAGCCCAGGGATAAGGACAAGAAAGCTGGAGGGGACAGAAGAAAAAAGGAAAAAAAATTTCTTTCTATTCTTCGCTCTTATAAATTTTTCAGTGATTTCATCACAATTAAGGTGCTGAACAATATCTACTTCCATATATAGTAGGGATAAGGAATCAAGTCTTTCTTGAATTATTGTTGTACACTGAGAGTTTTTGAGTCTCTTAAGGGACAAAAATGAACATTCTGTTGTGCAGTTTGTGATCATTAAAGTTAGGAATATGGGTAAAGCAATTTCAGATTGGGAAGTATGGATTGTATTTTATTTATCTTCTAGCATGGAATCATACATATCTATATGAGTAAAACTTGTCTTTTCTGAATCCGTAAACTTAGTTCTCAAGTAAGAATGAAATTGTTGCATTTCTCCATAAAGGTTTGTATTTATGTGATCGGGATAAGCCAGCACTAATTTCTTGGATACCTTCATGCATTCTTCTTCAGGTATATTCATGCCCTTTGCTGCTTTCTTGGACGATAAATTTAGAAAAACATTCATTGTTGCAAAACAAAAATATTTTGCCTGATAAATAAATAGTGAATTTTGTGTCATCTTAATGTGTCTAACACCTCGTTTATTAGCATATGTAGAGTAATATCAAGCACTGTGGCCTGTGCAACAGACAATAAAAAACAAAATTTACTTGATACATAAATTGAAATTTTTCATGTTAAGTATTAATATTTCCAGTATTTTTGGATGTTTGCTATGTTAGTTTTATATTATTACCCATGTTAGTATTATATTAAATCTATGCTAAATTGTGTTCATGGATTTGCCAAACACACTTTAAAGTTAAATTTATAAACATTATTGTTTACAAATTTATGACATATCTCTGTAAATAAATACTATACAGTTAAAAAGTAACTTGACTGAATTCATTGCAATGTTCAACTTATTCAATTTCCCTGGCTTTTGCACATCATCTAGGAATGGAGTTCCTATTCGTTCTTTACCAGGACATGCACAAGAGCATACCCTTATGTCTGTATCATGGCAAAGAGCATTGCTGGTCCTGCAGTTGGAGTTGCTGGGTCAGCAGATATGGATGTGCAAGACGGTTCTCTCAAAATGGATCAAAGAAATGTTATCTGTTAATCTAATCTATCCTTGCACAGTAACCACTCTTGTTGGATCCAATTGCATATTGGGTGAAGGTAGCAAGAGTTAGACATGACGGCTCCCCCATCTCTTATTTACTAGGAAGATATAGTTTATTCCCAAGAGACCTGCAGAGATAAGGGGTTTCAATTACATGGGCAGGGACATTAGGAGACAGATGTCAACGAAGTTGTTGAAATGATAGTGGCCTGAGGCTTAAACACCCTTGTGCGTGGGCGCCCTCATGATCCTGAGTGAACTTTATTCTAATGCACTGAGCTGGTATCAATTTAATTTATTGCCTTGCCAGTTCCTTTCCGTTGTAGCACTCGCTTTTCCTTGTGTCCTGTCTGCTTGGCATCTGTGGGTCTTTGCTTTGGACAACTGGTGTCCCTGTTTTGTTTATGCCGTAAGGACAAACTTACCTTGCTTACTGAGTAATCCATCTCTAGGTGCTGTCCAATAGACTTTAACTCATAGCAATCTTATGTATAATACAACAAAATGACTCCTGGTCCTGCACCATCCTCACAATTGTTTCTATATTCGAGCACATTGTTGCAACCACTGTGTCAATTCATCTCATTAAGAGTCTCTGTCTTTTTTACTGACCTTCTACTTCACCAAGCATGATGTCCTTCTCCAGGGATTGCTCATTGCTGATAATGTGTCGAAATTACACAGGACAAAGTCTCACTATCCTTGCTTTTAAGGAGCATTCTGGCTGTACTTCCTCCAAGAATTTATTCTGGTAGTCCATAATATATTCAATATTCCTCACCAACACCATAATTTAAATGTATCAATTCTTCTACGCTCTTCGTTTTTCATTGTTCAGCTTTCATATGCATATGAGGTGATTGAAAATACCATAGCTTGGGTCAGGTGCACTTTAGTCAAAGTGACATCTTTGCTTTTTAAGATTTTAAAGAGGTTTTTTGCAGCAGATTTGCTCAATACAATACACTGGTTGATTTTTAGACTGCCGCTTCCATGGGTGTTGATTACTGATCCAAGTAAAATGCATATATTAAGAATGAGGAAAAACTGACAATCAGTGAGTTAAGCATCATCTTATGAAATTGGAAAAATAAGAACAAAATAAACTAAAACAAAGTAGAAAAAAGAAAAGAATAATAATAGAGCATAAATTAATAAAATGGAACACAAATATTTTATAGGATTCTTGAAACCAATAGCAGCTTATTTGGAAAAAATAAAATAAAATTGATAAAACACTAATGAAGCTGAAGGACAAGAAAAAGAAAGAAGATACAAATATCCAGAATCATGCATGGCAAAGTCATCACTACAGACCCTATAGTTATTGAAAAGATAATGAGGAAATTATAAGCAACTTTAAGACTAAATTTAAAAATGAAAATATAATAAATACATTCATAGAAAATACTTTTTAGTACAACTTACACAAAAGATATAGAAAACCTCAATTGTTATATAATTATTGGATCTATGACTTAATACCTTCTATAAAGAAAAATCAAGGCCCAGGTAGATTCTCTGGTAAATTTTACCAAATTAACAGAGAAGTACTACCAATGCATACTGTTTGTCAGTGATGAAAATAAAACCCTAACTCCTTAACTCATTTTATGAGAAGAAAATATTGAGTTAAAAACGAGAAAATGAGGGAGAACAGTAGAAGAAATAAAGGGCAAAACCAATCTCAATCCTAATGCAAAAAAATATAAAGGTTAAAGACCAATCTCAATCCAAATGTAAAAATTATAAACAAAATATTAGCAAATGGAAACAGCAATATCTAAAATGATAATACATTACAACCAAGCTCTGTTTATATTCCAGGAGTGTGAGGTTGGTTCAATAATATAAAATCCATCAATGCATTTTCCTTCATAATAGATTAAATCAAAAAATCACATGATCATCTAAATACATGCAGAAACATTGGATAAAAATTCAAATTTTAGCTAACTGGAATAGAAAGAAATATTCAAATCTGATAGGATGTCCATAAATAAAATCCTATAGAAAACACCATATATAATTATGAAAAATTAATAGCTTTCTTTTTAAGATCAGGAAAAAGACGAGGATAATCCTTATTACAACTTCTATTTAACTCTGTTTTGAAGGTACTAGGCAGTAAAATAAAAGGAAAATAAGTAAAGTTACCAAGCATCAAAGAGAAGAAAAATAATCTCACTATTCATAGATAAAAGTATTATGTATATTGAAGTTCCAGAAAAACATTCAGAAAAACCATTAGGATTATTGAAAAGACTTAGCAAATTGGAGCCCTAGTGGTGCAGTGGTTAAGAGCTTGGCGGCTAACCAAAACTTCGTCAGTTCAAATTCACCAGCTGCTCCTTGGAAACCCTATTGGGTCACTATGGGTCAGAATATACTCGACATCAATGGGTATGGGTAGCGAATTTGTAAGATATATCAAGATATCATATAGAAATTAATTGTATTTCATTATACCAGCAATAAAAAAGATACTTATTTTTTAAAGATTTAAATAGAATAAAAAGTCAAGTATCTAGGAATAAATCAGGCATAATATCTGTGAGACTGCTTGTCTTAGTTTCCTAGAGCTGCTGTAACACAAATATCACAAATGGGTGGCTTTAAAAAACAGAATTTTATTTTCTCAGTTTTGGAGGTTAAAAGTCCAAATCAGGATCTTGGCCATGTCGATTCCTCCTTGTTGGTTGTTGTTGTTAGTTCTTGTCTAGCTGATTCTGACTCATGGCAACCCCATATATTTAGAGTAGAATTGCTCCATAGCCCTGGGCATTCCTTGGTTCCTTGGTGATACTCACGTGGCATCTATCTTCCCCTGTGTGCGCATATGTATTTCTATGTCCATTCTGCTCTTTTTATAGCCCAAAGTGATTAGGTTTAGGATCCACCCTATACTGGTACGACCTCAGCTGAATAATTGATTACCTTGTATTCAAATGTATTATGGAGGGTGATTGCATTACGTTAAATATAAATTAATCACATTATATTATATTATATTAAATTACAGTAAAACCTGCCAAAGCCAGAATTTGTGTTAAGGCTGAAACTGTCAGAGAAGGAAAACTCAAATATTTTCCACTAAATAGAGAGCAATAGAAAAGTGATGACTGCAACCTGTGAAAGGCCGAAAACTTGCAAGACCCAGAAAAACAAGGCAGCCCCATTGAGTTCCGGCTCTAACAGGCTTCACTGTATACTACATTGACAGGTATACAGTTAGGATTCCAACACATATTTTGTTTTGAAGTGACACAATTTAATCCATAACATCTCTATTGAGAAAATTGTAGATCTTCATTAATGCAAATAAAAGAAGACCCTAAAATTGAAAAATAATGTATGTTCATGGATTGGAATATTTAATTATTTAAAGATGCCCGTTTCTATATATGATTTACAGATCCTTGCTGCAATCCCAGTAATCCCAACAATTATCGGTGTTTTGCTTTGTTTGTTTTTGCTTTGTGGAATATGAAAAGTTGAATCTGAAGTTTAAATTGAGTGATAAGGGGCCAATAATACCAAAGAAATGTATGACGAAGACAAACAAGTAGGAAGATAAGCCTTACCTAAATTTATAAAGCTATATAATTGAGTGTTGGCACAAGGGTAGGAAAATAGTTCAATGGAACAGAATTGAGATCCCAGGAAAAAAGCCTTGTGATATTTAAATGAACACTTGGTTTTTTAGGAAAGGAGCACTATAGAGCAATGATGACAGGGTAGTCGTTTCAATGTAAGATTCTGGAAAATTGGATATTCTTAAGTAGGAAAAAAGATAAATTGGACCTTTACCTCACAGCATACACAAAATAAGTATCATAGAGATTATAGATATAAACCTAAACCCACCAAACCAAACCCATTGGTGCCAAGTCAATTCTGACTCATAGTGACCCATAGGACACAGTAGAACTGTCCCAAAGGGTTTATAAGGCTGTAAATCTTTACACAAGCAGACTGTCACATCTTTCTCCCACAGAGTGGTTGGTGGGTTTGGAACTGCTGGTGGGTTTGAACTGCTGACCTTTCAGTTAGCAGCTTAGCTCTTAACTGCTGTGCCCCCAGTGTTCTTTATGTGTTCCTATCCCCTCCAAAAAAATCTGTTGCTGCCTAGTCGATTCCAACTCACAGCAACCCTATAGGATTGAGTAGAACTGCTCCATAGTGTTTCCAAGGAGCTGCTGGTGGACTTGAACTGCCCACATTTTAGTTAGCAGCTGAGCTCTTAACCACTGCAGCACCAGGGCTAGCACTCTGTAATTCCCTACATTGAGCTTACCATGGAGCACTACATTTGATCTGCTCTGTCTTATTCACTACTATTGCAATGTTTTTTACAGATTCAAGCACACAGAAGCTAATTTGAGATATTTAGTGAATAGATTAATGAGGTTATATCCTTTGAGAGTCCACAACTCTGAACTGTCTGTATAACAAAATGAAAAGTGAAGGCATCTTAATTTTGTTCTCAAAGACTTTTTTAAAGTGATTCTCAAGTAAAAACTTCCTTACTTTCAATAAAAAAGCTTTGATTCAATTTTTCCCCACTTTTTCATTCTAGGTGTTTAATAAAGTGCAGGCATACTGATGTTGGCAATATTCTAAGCATGCCTAGTAGCAATACTGTGAAATTCTATACGCTTCTATTAGCATTAATTGGCAACATTGCTCCTGATGGACAAGCTACTATCTACCCTAGCCCTGCATGTCTCATTTTCAACGCTTACCTTTATCCAATTGCTAGAGCCAAAATCTTCTCTATTGTTGTCTCCCATGGAGTGTGGTTTGTTTGATAGCTTGGTTGCAAACACAATTTCTTCCCAAATTCTTCTATCCATTCTATTATTCCCTTTCTATTGTCTTGAAACTCCAAAAGACTAAATAAAAAGATGAGGTGCCAAATTCACTATAACTTTTAGAAACAGAGAGTGACATTATTAAATCTTTTTTATTTTTTATTTTTATTGTACTTCAGGTGAAGGCTGACAGAACAAATAGTTTCTCATTAAACTGTAGTACACATATTGTTTTATGACATTGGTTAACAACCCCACGACATGTGAACTCACTAACTTCTCAATCATTTTTTTTGGTGAAAATTCACATAGCCAAAGATGCAGCATTTCAAAAATTTCTAAAAGCACCGTTCAGTGACATTAACTACCCTCTTCCGATTGTGTTGCTATTCTCACTTAAGATGAAGGCTTACAGAACAAAATAGTTTCTCATTTAACAGTTACTACACATGTTGCCCTATGACAATGGTT
>NW_004444234.1:92159-96845 GCF_000243295.1 Trichechus manatus latirostris | reverse complement strand
ATTTTCTTTTGGGGTCTCTCCTATATTGGGTTCGTTGAGCTTCTTGGGTGGCCAGCTTTTCATCTTTCATGATATTGGGGAAGTTTTCTGTCAGCAGTTCTTCAATGATCCTCTCTGTGTTTTGTGTTTTCTCCCCCTGTTTTGGAATTCCAATCACTCGTAAATTTTTACTTTTGATTGTATCCCACATAACTCTCAGGGTCTCTTCTTTTTTCTTTGTTCCTTTTTCTCAGTTTTCCTGAAACAGAGTTGTATCCAAGTGTTTGTCTTCAATTCCACTGATCCTGTCTTCCACCATTTCAAATCTGCTTCTTAACCCTTCTATGACACCATCCATTTCTGAAATCTTGTTATTTATCTTTTGATTTCTAATTGTTTTCTTTGTATAACTTCTAGTTGTGAATTTATTCTGGCATTTTGTTTCTGCATTATTTTCCTGAATTATTCCAATTTTTTGCTGTATTTTCCATGAATTTTTCTATTTTTTCCTCAAGTTAGTCTGCTTTTTGCCTCAGCTCTTGGAGAATTCTGAGTATTAGAGATTTTAACTCCCTATCAGATAGTTCTAGTGCATTTTCTTCCACTGGAGAGTCATCTGGTGTTTTATTTTGGATGCCTACTGGAACCATACTGTCATGTTTTTGTAAATGTTTTGATATTGTCTGCTGTTTTCGGAGCATTCAGTAGTTATTTTTCTCGTTTATTGATTGTAGATTTGTTTGTTTTGTCCTTTTTTAAAAAAAAATTTTGACTATGTCTGAGCAGGCGGACTGTGTTTTCTTTATTGTTTGCTCGTCTGTGGGCACAATACTTTTCGCCTCCTCTCCAATTAGCAGGGTCATTCACTCAGATATGGTACGGCAGGGCAGTTCTAGCTGAAGAGGAATTACTGGGATGGGTTGTTTGTGGCACTTACTACAGCCTCCAGGGTGGGTTGGTAATCAGTGCAGGGCAAGTTCTAGTAGGCTGTACCTGTGCTGCTTGGTGGTGTGATGTTAAGCGCACGGTGCTGGTAGGCAGGATGTAGCATGCATATTTTTATGTGTGGAACTAAGATGGATATGGGAGAGAGGAGAGAGGAACAGGAGCCAAAATCACACAAACAGAAAAGAATGCTAGGGGAGCTTGCCATTGGAGTGGAGAGATGAGAGACTATGAAATGGAGAAAAACAGAAAGGGGAAGAGAAAGAAAAGAATGAATAAATAAAAATCAGAAAGGTTAAATAACCACAAAGTTCCCAGGGATCCCACCAGTGAAGCTATGAGGTCTGGGGAAGTCGCTCTCAGGTGTTGCAGTACAGCCTGGCTAGAAGACGTCAAGGTATACAACGCCAGGTATTCAGGGAACAGAAACAGAAGGAAGATATAGAGAGACGAGAAACTGAACAATGAAGAAAGACAAAAAGGGAAAAAGAGGGAAAAGAAAACAAAACAAATTAAAAAAAAAAAGAACAAGAAAACGCCCCACAAAAACAGAAAAAAAAGGAAAAAAAAAAGCAACAAAAAAAGAAATGCCTTCAGAGATCTCTCTGCACGTCTGTGCAAGCTGAGAGGGTATTCTCCTTGCCAAGCAGCACCGCCTGTTCAGAAAGGGCTCCCAACTCAAGAAAAGGAAAAGAAAACAAACAAACAAACAAAAGCCCCAGGATCCCATCAGCGCTGCAGCCCAGACAGGGAAGCAGCTCCACACTCAAACAGAGCTCCACAGCCCCTCAGGAAGAAGCAAAGATGGCACATGGAGCCAGGTATTTGAGTGAAAGGAGGGGGAGGTGGTGAGAGGTAAGGAAGAAATCAATAGAAGTGGAAAATAGCAACACCAGCAGCCAACAAATGGCACTTAGAGAGCCAGCCCATTCAGGTGTGTGGAATCCAATTAGCCGCTGTTTCCCAGTCAAGAGATTGTGGCCGAGGGAAGCAGAGGAGGCCGAGTGGGGGTGAAGAAGGGTGGGGGTGGGAAAGCGTATATCACAAATTGCCAGTTGTTTTGTCTCCCGCTGGAAGCTCTGTGAAGCTGCTTTCTGGTACCCCCTGTTTGCTGGTTTCCAATAGGAATCTAAGATGGCAGATCTGTGCTGTGTTAGCTGGTAGGTGACCTCTGCATGAATCTCTCCTCGCTCTCCGTTCTCTGTCAGTTTTCTCGCTCCAGTTGGTGCTTGGCTGAGTTCTTTATCTCTTCATTTGATGTTTTAGGGTTCCAGGATTGTTGTTTTCTCTTTTCGGCTTAGTTTTTTGGATCTTTGCTGTGGAGGGACCGCGTGGTGCTTCTGCCTAGAGCACCATTTTGCCAGAAGTCCCTTTATTAAAGCTTTTGATGAAATTTTGGGATGTCTCCCTGTCTTTGAAATTAACTCTGATAACTGATTTTTTAAGGATGGTGGTGAAAAATCTGTTAATGAAATTCCATGTAAATACACATGTAGGTATTTAACTCTGTCATGTACCAATTATTTTCTGCTTTGAATTTCTTGTTGATACCATGTATTTTCATTAATGGAAGTATGCTGAATCACTGAGTGTTTCTATATTTTTGGTAGGTAGCATGGATTTGTTTTTCTAGCCTCCTCCCACAAACCTGCCCTAAATATTTAGTGGTACATATGAAGTGCAATTAATTATACCCCTGAGTCCCCACCAGAGTCTATTGGTACATATGCGTAACAAAAATTTTCAAAATTTCTGTTTTTCTTACCAAAAATTCAGACACTTCATACAATAAACCATAAAAATAGTAACTTGTGGCACACATCTATTTCTTTGGTTTCAAACAGTCATAATGGTCCCTGCCTTGTGGCACACACACTGACAGTTGTACAGCAGCTTCCTAACAAACCCTCAGAGGCAGAAAAATACTTGGTCCCTAGAAATACCTTTGAGCACAAAAAGGTTTTAATATATGCCACTAGAAATTTTCTGATAGGGTCTCAAAGTTTATTTTGTAAGTTGCTTTTTCTCATTGATACCATTTTATAAAATTAATCCACAATTTTTTTTAGGGCTCAAGAACAATCGTGTAAAGACTCATTTAGTCAGAGTACAATAGGTCAGTTTGTTTTGGTTAAAGAGACCAAACATTCAATGATGAAGGAAGTCAAATATATACAGTAATACACCAAGGATTTCAAAAAGTTTTGTTAACTCCTTGAAAGTACATACTTTTCAGTGCATACTAAGAATGAGCAACTTACTTAGGTTTCTACCTTTATATTCCACTTTAATCATTTCTACTCCAAAAGACTTTGTTGCTCCTTTCCATATTACCTTTTCTTTTTTCAGTGCATTAAGAGCAAATTCTCTACATTGTCTCTGAACACATTAATGTTTCCAAAATGTTTTTGCCTTTTCCTAACTTAATAACATGGTCAATGTCTTCTATTCATGTAAGCATTTCTTAAATTTCATTTTTAAAGTACTGGTTTATGACAACTCCCACATAATTTAATTGGCACACATTCGTTTTGTAATTGAAATAACAGGTGCAAATTCCGTTGTTTTCTCTCCCCCGAACACCTATGTGAAACAAATATACTAAGATTATAAAGGGAAAACATTCCAAGCTATATTTTAAAAGATTACTGAAAAATTGATCTGTTTACATTGTCAGATTTTATCCTAGAGTATTTATTGCCCATATTAAATACTAAATCTTTAGTCCATCAAGCCATATATTTTAAACCTAAACAAACATTGTAAATTAGTTTGAGATCTGACAACAATCAAATTTCCTATGGCTGTGAGAATATCAGAATCATTTGAGGTAGAGGAACAATACATATTCCTGGGCCCAACCCCCACATATTCTGAGTTAATAGGCTGGAGAAATGCTCAGAAATTAATAGTTTTTTAAATGTTCACAAAAAACACGTATTGTTGTTTTTGTTTTATTAAATTTTATATAAATTGTATCAAACTATACAGTAACATATATAGTAATAAAAATATATATGTAATATATATAACTTACGTATAGTAACGTATAGTAACAAACTATATAGCAACTTACTGCATTTTAACTTTTGAATACACACATAATCAAAATAGATGCATACACAGGACATGTGTCATCATTGTGATAATGACTATCTCTGGGAAGGAGGGAAGATGTTGGGACAAGAAAGTATTCAATTCTAACTGTGACATTGTTTTTCTTAAAAGAGAAAATATGTCAAGATGTTAGCATTTGTCAAATTTTGCTTGTGAGCATAGAGGTTCCTTTTATTTTATATTCTATTAGTTTTTAAAATATTTGAAGTTTTTTATATTTTAAAAAGATAATATCCCTAAGTAATTTAGAAAGCCATCTAGGTTTGTGAACTATTGAAATAACTACGGGTCAAATAATTTATCATCCAAACTAAGATATTATTGAGAATTAAAGAACATCTTATTAATAAGTACACCAACATGAGAGGCAAATTTGAATAAATTATTTTATTTATGTGTTTATTTGTTGGATAAACTATTTTAAGTACTACTTGAAGCCTAACCTTCATAACAAGAAAATTTATTTTTCAGGGAGTTCCAGCAAAATGGTGCTCTAGGCAGAAGCACCATGCGGTCCCTCCACAGCAAAGATCTGAAAAACTAAGCCGAACAGAGAATACAACAATCCTGAAACCCTAAAACATCAAATGAAGAGATAAAGAACTCAGCCAAGCACCAAATGGAGTGAGAAAACTGACAGAGAAT
>NW_004444234.1:90390-91515 GCF_000243295.1 Trichechus manatus latirostris | reverse complement strand
TTCTTCCTGAGGAGCTGTGGAGCTCCGTTCGAGAGTGGAGCTGCTTCCCAGTTTGGGCTGCCATGCTGGTGATATCCCTGGGCTTTTGTTCATTTGTTTATTTTGAATTGTTTGTTTGTTTTCTTTTCCTTTTCTTGAGTTGGGATCTCTTTCTCACCAGGCTGAGCTGCATGACAGAGAGACTCCCCTATGGCTTCCACAGAAGTGCAGAGGGATCCCTGAGTGCATTTCTTTTTATGCTGGTTTTTTTTTCTTTTTTCAATTTCTTTCGGGGCCTTTCTTGTTTTTTTTTTTTTAATTTGTTTTGTTTTCTTTTTCCTGTTATTCCCTTTTTGTCTTTCTTCATTGCTTAGTTTCTCATCTCTCTATACTCTCCTTCTCTTTCTGTTCCCTGAATACCTGGCTTTGTATACCTCCACGCCTTCTAGCCAGGCTGTACTGCAACACCTGAGAGTGACTTCCCCAGACAATATAGCTTCACTGGTGGGATCCCTGGGAACTTTGCGGTTCTTTAACCTTTCTGATTTTTATTTATTCATTCTTTTCTTCCTCTTCCTCTTTCTGTTTTTCTCCAATTCATAGTCTCTCATCTCTCCACTCCAATGACAAGCTCCCCTAGCATTCTTTTCTGTTTGTTTGTGTGATTTTGGCTCCTGTTCCTCTCTCCTCTCTCCCATATCCATCTTAGCTCCACACATAACAATCTCCCTGCTGCATCCTGCCTACCTGCACCGTGCACTTGACATCACACCACCAAGCAGCACAGGCATGGCCTACTGGAACCTACCCTGCACTGATTACTGACCCGTTCTGGTGGCTGTAGTAAGTGCCACAAACAACCCATCCCAGTAACTCCTCTTCAGCTTGACCTGCCCTGCTGTACCATATATGAGTGACTGACACTGCCAGTTGGAGAAGGAGATGAAAAGTATTGTGCGCACAGACGAGCAAACAATAAAGAACACACAGTCCGCCTGCTCAGACATAGGCAATTTTTTTTTTAAAAAAGGGACAAAACAAACAAATCTACAATCAATAAACGAGAGAAATATCTACTGAATGCCCCGAAAACAGCAGACAATATCAAAACATTTACAAAAACAGGACAGGATGGTTCCAGTAGGC
>NW_004444234.1:85478-86810 GCF_000243295.1 Trichechus manatus latirostris | reverse complement strand
CCCTAAAAAGATAAAATACTTAGGAATAAATCTGACCAGGGATGTAAAAGACCTACACAAAGAAAACTACAAAACACTACTGCATGAAACCCAAAGGGATCTACATAAATGGAAATACATACCATGCTCATGGATAGGCAGACTTAACATTGTGAAAATTACAATTCTACCCAAAGCAATTGACAAATACAACACAATCCTGACCCAAATACCAACAATATTCTTCAAAGAGATGGAAAAACTAATCATTAACTTTATATGGAAAGGGAATAAGCCCCGAATAAGTAAAGCACTACTGAAGAAGAATAAAGTTGGAGGACTCACACTACCTGACTTCAGAAACTACTACACACCTACAGTAGTCAAAACAGCCTGGTACTGCTACAACGACACATACATTGACCAATGGAATGGAATTGAGAACCCAGATGTATATCCATACAACTACAGTCACCTGACCTTCGACAAGAGCCCAAAGTCCATCAAATGGGGAAAAGACAGTCTTTTTAACAAATGGTGCTGGCAAAACTGGATATCCATCTGCAAAAAATGAAACATGACCCATACCTCACACCGTATACAAAAACTACTTCAAAATGGATCAAAGACCTGAATATAAAGCCTAAAACTATAAAGTTCATAGAATAAAAAATAGGACCAACACTTCAGGCTTTAATACTTGGCATTAACAGGATACAAACCATAACCATCAACGCACAAAACCCAACAGATAAGCTAGATAATTGGAATCTTCTACAAATCAAACACCTATGCTCTTCAAAAGACTTCCCCAAAAGAGTCAAAAGAGAACCTACAGACTGGGAAAAAAATTTTGGACAGTACAAGTCACACAAAAGTCTAATCTCCATAATCTACAAGAAAATCCAACACTTCTACAACCAAAAGACAAATAATCCTATTAAAAAATGGGCAAAGGAAATGAACAGACACTTCACCAAAGAAGACATTCAAATGGCCAACAGACACATGAGGAAATGTTCGCGATCACTAGCCATTAGAGAAATGCAAATTAAAACCATAATGAGATACCATCTCACCCCGGCACTACTGGCACAAATCAAAAACACTGGAAATAACAAATGTTGGTGGGGCTGCGGGGAGATCCAAACACTTATGCACTGCTGGTGGGAATGCAAAATGATACAACCATTTTATAAAATGATATGGCCCTTCCTCAGAAAGCTAGAAATAGACATACCATTTGATCCAGCAATTCCACTCCTAGGAATATATCTTAGAGAAATAAGAGTCGTCACTCGAATAGACATATGCACACCTATGTTCATGGCAGCATTGTTCACAATAGCAAAA
>NW_004444234.1:35748-84412 GCF_000243295.1 Trichechus manatus latirostris | reverse complement strand
TGTAGTAACTGTTAAATGAGAAACTATTTTGTTCTGTAAGCCTTCATCTTAAGTGAGAATAACAGCACAATTTGAAGAGCGTAGTCAATTTTAGTGAACTGTGCATGGAGAAATTTTTGAAATTGTATATCTTTGGCTATGTGTATTTTCACCAAAAAAAAAAAAATGTTGAGAAGTTAGAGGGTTGATATGTTGTGGGGTTATTAACCAATGTCATAAAATAACGTGTACTTCTGTTTCATGAGAAACTATTTGTTCTGTAAGCCTTCACCTGAAGTACAATAAAAAAAAAAAAGAAAATTTATTTTTCATCATTTCCTCTAATCTTCTTCTATATAGGTTATCCCAAATAGAAGTTACTGATCTAGTTTGCCCAATTTATTATACATTTTTTCACTGAAGCACTTTAGAGTAACATGTAATTTTCAAAAGAGCATATAATAAATCATGGAAATAAAGCACAACTTGTAAATAAAAAATTTTTCTAAGATGCAGTAATACATAGTCGACAGCTATGTATTGAATAGTCAATATTGTGAATTAATGCAAGTTAAAAAAAATAGTCTTTGACCTCAAGAAATTTCTACTTTAATTAACTATACAGACCAAATACATAAAACATATCAAGAAATACAGATTCTGTAGCTGAATAAGAATAGTAAGAATGAAAAGTAATGGCTATTAAAAGGCCAAGCACTAATGGATAGTAAAGTTACACATGTTGATTAATGTGATTATCACCAGCTAACAAGTCCAAGAGCTTAGTGTTTCTCTTCCATATGAGTGTATCCTTGCTATCAATGCAGTCTCTGAATTCTTGCCTCTTCAGTTTGTGGATTCTCTCACAAATCCTTAGGAATGATCTCTATATTATACTATTTTGACCAAGACACATGGTTCAACCTATTTCAGTTAGACTATTTTATATAACTAATGCAGAAAATTCCTCACAAACGTACTTAATTTTAAAAAGGAATTTATTGGCTCAAGCAGATGAATAATCCAGACATAGCTTAATTTAGGGCTTAAACAATATGATCAGGGCCTACTTTACTCTTTTGTTTTCCTAGTTCCTTTTTCAGTTTTGGCTTCATTCTCAAGCCGTCTTTCTTCCTAGCCACTGTCAGTAATCCTCAAGCTATAGCACTAGAAATTCATATACAGAGGGAAGGAGACAATTTCCCCAGACTTTCAAACAATATTACGGGAATTTCAAGGAAAAAATTCTGTTACTAGCTTGAATGGATTCAGACACATTTCCCTGAATCAGCTATGGCCAGGGAATAGAATGTGTGTGTTGGGATTGGTTCATACTAAATCCAGTGCTCCACCGAATCAAGCCATCTAAAAGTAGGATGTTAGTACAAAATCAAAATTAATGTATTATAGCCATAAGAAAGAAGAATGAATGCCGGATGGACAAAAAAGAAGGAAAAAAAAAAAAAAGAGAAGGAGGAAGGAAGGGAGGGAGAAAAGAAAGAAGGAAGAAAAGAAGAGAAAAAAGGAAGGAAATAGTTCACTACAGACAGTAGTATACTGGTAAATGTTTAACAACCAGCCTCCAATCAATCAATCAAACAAACAATAAAAGAATGAATGAATAAATAAGTAAATAAGAATTTGTAGATCTCCAAAATAAATAAATAAAACCTTGTTCTTCCACCATGATGATTTCACAATACCAATGTGAGATCACTAAATGCAAAGTGGGAAGAAATGTACAGTAATACACTATTACATGCATATGCATATAGATACAATAGACATTAATAACCTCAAGAGCAGGGATGTACAATGTCTTGTACTATTTGACACGTTATTGTTGTGGTTCATTGAGTCGATGCCAACTCATAGCGAAGCTATAGGACACAGTAGAACTGACCCATAGGGTCTCCTAGTTCATAAACATTTAGTGGAGCAGATCGTCAGGTCTTTTCTCCCATGGAGCTGTTGGTGAGTTCAAACCTCTAACTTTTTGGTTAGCAGTTGCTTAACCATTGTGCCTACAGGCTCCTGCATTTGGCATGTGCAATGTAGCAAACAATGTAGTAAAATGCTTAGGAAGTAATCTGCTTTCAGTATTTATTAATTTTTTTAAATGAGATTTATTTGCTTATAAGTTTATTTAGGAGTCCCTGGGTGGTACAGATGGTTAACAAGTTTGCCTGCTAACCAAAAGTTTGCAAATTCAAGCCCACTCAGAGACACCTTGAAAGAAAGACCTGATCTCTTCAGAAAAATTAGCCATTGAAAAGAAAACACTATGGAACAGAGTTCACTCTAAAACACATGGGATCACCATGAGTTAGAATCTAATAGATGGCAACTGGTTTTAAGTTTATTTATGTTAATTTTTAATAGTATCTGTATTTAACTATTGACGTTCCAAATCCCTGAAATTGTAACAATTGTCTCTTCTCTTCTGTACACTGGCTCCAGCACGCTATTGACAAAGCATCACTGTCAATTTCTTAAAAAGAAAAATCACTCACACAAAGCAAGCCATACTTGTATAGTAGACTCCACTAAAGATTTGGTGGAACGAAAGTTTTTTTTTTTAATTATAACAAAACAAAAACTGCAAGTCACCCATTATAGACTACTGTTTTTAGCAGTTCTTTATCCCCAACTGAAGTTTTCACAGTTTTTTGCCACCTAAAATTAAAAAAATTCATGTCACCTCAGGAAGTGCCCCCGCTTTTCATATTCTCAATCATCTCCCAGTTATATATTCACAAATGTTTCTCCACAGTCTCCACCCACTACACTTTCAACAATTTTTCTCAGTCTGTTATGAAAAACCATTTAACTGCATCCCTATCCTACTTCCAAACTCAACTGCAGAACTGTCATATTCCCCAGCCAAATGTGTCAGAGTTTACCCTGGACCACCAGCATAAAGAACAATCAGGGTGTTTATTTAAAATGCTAATTCTCTTTTCTGCTAGAGATCTAATTAGAATTTTGAAAGGAGAGGGTCTAGATATTTACTTGTTTATTAAACTTCTGAGGTGATTTTAATGGACATGAGAGGGTAATATCATCAATACCAGGCTCAACAGAACAAACAGGCTATCCATTTAGCAGGAAACTCCGCTTTGGGAATGTAGTTCTTTAATCTGTATTGTGTGCTCTACTGTCATTCTCCTAAAGTCTCTGGGAATACCTCAGTAGCCCATACATTCTTAACTACTCAACCGAAATAATCCCACTTAGAAGTCTTTCCTGACCTTCTCCTAGCCTCAGGCTTTCCCTGATCCTCATCTAGCCCTCTCCATTGAAATTTAGCTGTTCTTTCCCCCTAGGCTTTCACTAATACTTTAGTAATTGTTTTTGCATCTGCTTCTCCGACTAGACTGAAATCTCCTTTAAACTCAAAAGTGAATTTAAAAATTCTAAAATCTTATGCATCTGTGTGAATCATCTTGCTTAGCATAATGCCTGACAAATATTATGCATTCTATAATCCTTGTTTAATAATGAAAAGCAAATGGAAAATGAAGAAGAGGGAGAGAGGAAAGAAAGAGAGGGAGAGAGTTATCAAAAAAGCTAGAGAAGTGGGAAAGAAAATGAAGAAAGAAAAAAAAACAAAATGGAGGTGTTTGTATTAAATTCTCAATTGGATTTGAATTTTTGTTTCATTAAATAATGTATTATATTGCTCTCAAAAATTCAGTTCTCAACCAATGTCACAAAACAATGTGTACTGATTGTTTAATGAGAAGCTAGTTTGTTCTGTAAATCTTCATCTAAAGTACAATTAAAAAAATTTAAAAAATATTCAGTTCTCTAAAAATAAAAGATCTTGGACTTTTATTAATCTAGAGATTTTTATCGAAATTCAAATATTAACATTGCTTAAAATTTATAAATTTAACAACGCCTACTCAACAAATGAACAAATCTGTCTTGAAAGAAGTACAGCCAGATTGCTCCTTAAAAACAAGGACGGCGAGACTTCATCTCACATACCTTAGACATGTTATCAAGAGGGATCAGTCTCTGAAGAAGAACATCACGCTTGGTAGAGGGTCAGCGAAAAAGGAGAAGACCCTCAATGGGATGGATTGACACAGTGGCTGCAACAATAGGCTCAAGTACATCAATAATTATGAGGTTGCGCAGGACTGGGCAATGTTTCATTCTGTTGTACATAGGGTAACTATGAGTCCGAACTAACTCAATGGCACTTAACAACAATGTAACAACTCAACAAAACCCATTTTTAACTTTTTCACATGTATCTCAGAAAATATTTTATGTCATATATGGATACAGATTATAAATTATTTGCAATAAAGTGCAAAGACAAAAAAATAAAGAAATTAACTCCAGAATGGCTACAATTACAAGTAGCCTCTATGGATCAAATAATAAAGCTAGACTCCTTGTTTTCTGTGGAGACACTTACCCATTATTTCTTTACAACAAAAATGTTATTTTCCTGGTTTTAAAGGGCCCATTCCCTAAAGTACTGCTTATCAGTTTGGATTTGCAGGTCCCTGTGTAGATTAGACATTGATGGTTCAGAGGTAGAATTCTCTTCTTCCATGCAGGAGACCTGGGATTACTGACCAATGCACCTCATGTGCAGTCACATCCCATCTGTCAGTGAAGGCTTGTGTGTTCCTGTGATGTTGAATAGTTTTCAGTGGATATGCCAGACTAGATGGACTAGGAAGAAAGGATTAGCAATCTACTTAGAAAAATCAGCAATGAAAATCCTATGGATCAGAACAGTTTGATCTGTGACCAATTGTGGGGATGGCATGGGACAGGGCAGCTTTGTTCTGTTGTGCATGGTGTGGCCCTGGATCGGGGCCATCTGCAGTGTGATGGATCATTTTTCTGTGGCCTTTCTCACCATGGTCTTGTAACTCCCACTGAAGTGACTGGATGGAACTGTGCAAATAAGGTAATTGTGGCCCACCAAGGGGATTGGTCAGTTTTGCCATCCTGCTTGTCTTAAAAGAGAGCCAATTCCAGAACAGAGAGAGGATCTCACTACCATCAAGGAAGAAGTTCCAAAAGTGGAATGTGTCCTTTGGACCAGGGATCCCTGCTCTGAGAAGCTCTTGGAAGCAGGAGACCTAGAAAAGAGAGAGCTGAAACACTGAAGACTGTGAGAAGTGGTGGCAGAGAAACGGCAGCAGGAGAGACTGGCAGGAGATGGGAATGAGAAAGCTGAGTGCCTTTGGGCAGTAGGCTTGCTGGAAGAGTAGGGTGCCTCCGGGCACTTGGTGGAGCTAGGTTTGCTGACATACAGAGCTAGAGCTGAGCGTCTTTTGGCCAAGGCTTACTGGTGAAGTGCGGTGCCTTAGGGCACTTATCAGAAGAGCTAAAAGTTCGGAGCAGGGCAGAGGCAGAGGGCCAGAGAGAGGCATGATTCGCATGGCTGAGAAGAGGCTGTCCTGACGGAAGAACTGTATCCTAAGTGTTCCTGAACCTGAATTGTAGCCTGTTACTTCCCTAATAAACCCCATAATTGTATTGTCTGTGAGTTCTGTATGGCCATTGCAATTAATTATCGAACCCAACAGAGAAAATGATAGCGCCGTGGGAGGGACCGTTGGTGTCAGAATCGCTAAAGATGACAGAGAGAGGTGGCAGGTCTGACTTCACTTTCGTAAGAATCAGCCTTGGGCTGTTGGTCTTGATTCTCCTTCCCACTTGTGAAGCTGGAGGAGGTCAGACACCTCTGCCACACCATTTTTACACTGACTCGTTGGCAGCTAATAACATGTGTCTACAGAAGTAATCTTATAATCCTTAAAGTTCCCTACCAAAATGATACTTACTACATCTGTGAGTTCTGTTAAACAATTTTTGTGTCCATGTTTACATTTATATTTACAACTGAGCTTCCTCCAGGAATTTTACTTTAGATGTCACAGGCAAATAAATATAGGACAGAGCCCAACAACAAGTAAATATTGTGTTTTGCACCAAAGCCAAGTAAATACTAAATGGTACTAGAAAGTACTACATGAACAAATGTTTCCCTCATATTTAAATAAGAAAAAAATTGCAGGAAATTTGAAGTCACAGAGAGCAACCAGTCTTTGAGTTATGCCAAAATCAAAGGAATTACAATATAGCAGTCAAAATCATAGTCACAACGGGAATTGCAATTTAGTTTTAGCAAAACAATTCATCTGTCAGATTAAATTAATGTTAATTTGAATTTTATCAATTTTGCAGACCTGCTTATGCTTCATGTGTAAATTTCATTTTAGTTTTAAAGTTGAATAAAGGTGGAAAGCATGAAGTTTATCCCTCTTTTTAGGTTAAATATATAAATAACAGTATAATAAAACTATATAATAACACTGGAGAGACAAGAATATTTTACCTTTACAAAATCTGTAATAGAACAATGTGCAATGTTGACATGTCATCTTGTTCATTCCAAAGAACGAATGCCAAAGTATGTTGTTACTTTTGATTTTGGTAAGAGTTTGCAGAGATTTTGTAGATTACAAAGTGCACTCTCTTATTTCTCCCATGTTTATTTCTCTGCTTTGCTTCATTTACCACACTGAAGTGTAAGTATTTCTTCATAAAAAGAACTTAGTGGTTTAGAGGGTAGGCCCCATAAGATTGTCTAGGTTCAAATCCTGGCTGTGCCACTCGTTTCATAGCAAAGATTTGTCAAATGTCCACCAATTTATTTCCTTTTCTGGGTGCTCAGGACAATTTCATTTCCCAGCTTCTTTGCTGGAACCACGAGACTGATAAGGATAATGGATATGAGGGATATGACCAATGTTGTAGTGACAGTATTATAGCTAACATATGAAAGCAGCCTGGATCTCTGAGTCATCCTGAATTATACAAGACAAGAACACGAATAAGAAATAGACTTTTATTTTGTTAAGCTGTTAGGGTAGCTATGAGTCAGAATCAACTCACCGGCAATGGGTTTTTTATTAGTATTCTGGTATTATTTGATATAGCAGCCTGACCTAAATTCTCCTGGCTAACAGAATAATCACATGACCTTGGACAAGTTAACTTCAGTGTTCAGTGTCATAGTTTCCTCATCTGTAAAACTGCAATAAATTACCTGCTTCATAGAGTAAGTCTGAGAATTAAATGAATTAATGCACATAAAGCTCTAAGAACAGTGCCTGATGCTCAGTAAGCATTATTATGGGTTTCTCTCCCCTACTCTACTGGAGTCCTTTGAAATTGATGTCTTTGTCTTATTCTGCTTTTATTTGCAACATCTTTTTTATACTTGGCACATAGTGGGTGGTAAATGAATGTTTATTGATCAACCTAGTGTTGAGTAACAGAAATTTCACAAATGGGTGGTTTAAAGAACGAAAATTTATTTTCTCACAGTTCTAGATGCTAAATGTCCATATTAAAGTCTACACCTTGTTGATACCTTGTCAGTATTCCTTGCTTCCTTGGCGATTCTTACATGGCATCTATCTCCCATCACGTGTACTTGTATGTGACTCGTCATCTAATCTGCTGTTTTTATTACTCAGAAGTGATTAGATTTATAAGCTACCATACATGAGTATTAATCTAATTACCGTAACAAAGAAAACTGCATTTCCAAACAGGATTATATCCATAGGTATAAGAGTCAGGAATTCAACACTTATTTTGGGGGGAATACTATTCAATCTAAAATATTTATGATCTAATAACTCCAAAAAATTGAAAGCCTGATCAAGTTCATCTCTGGACTCTGTTTAATTTATATTGATGCTCTGGTTTCACAACAATTATTAAGGATTCACCAATACAAATATACAGGTACAGTTTTCTGCAGTAAAACATCCTTTCCCTTGAGTCTTCCTTTTTCTCCATTTTCTATACTCCTAAGCATGAAAGAAAAATCAATCTACATTTGATAAAAGTCAATAGACAGACAGAATTTAATTTAAATTTCCTTCTACTACCTTGATGTGGAATAGGTCTCCTGCATCATTTTTAAGATTTTTCTCAAATTAAAATCCAGGAAAAATAGAAAATTGAAATTCCATATATTCTTAGGTAAATAATTGCAAGAAATCCCAATATTAATTAGTGTGAAGAAAGATAAACTATAATAATTAAGCTTTTATTTGCCTTATACTCACACACCTACTGCAGGTTTAACTGTCCTACAGCTAAAATGAGATGCATCCAACTGTTCATTATGCATGGATACATCCTCCCATCAGCTGTTGTGGCTGCTCTCCTTTGGGAACTGCTCTTTTGCTTATTTACTTATTAGCACCTACACCAGGTGCTTAGGGACAAAATTTAAAGTTTCTTTATTAGCAAGTCTGACAAATGACTTTATCACAGAAGAAGCTGAATTACTGAATAAATATAGTAATTCATTTGTCTGTGGGTTTCAAGTATGCATGCCACCATCCCAGTTTCCATAGAAAGTTGAATTGTGAATACTAGATGAATGATCTGGGTTGTGAGGTGAGGAGGATGTTCAAATTAACAGGGTAGCAGGATTTTGCTTGAGTGCTCAGAGAAGAATCACAAATAGTATAGCATGTTGTGCAGGAAGGAATTGCCCAAGCATGGAAAGGATAGAAAAATCAAAATACCGAGCTATTAGATTGCCGAATTTACCAATAAACCCACAAGCTTACTCAGCTACACTCAAACACCCAGAAAGAATACAGTTTTTGGAAGCATCTTTTAATAAACATTACTCTATGTTTCTTCATAATGGAGGCAAGTATGCTGATGAATAAAAATATTAAATCATTTTTACTTGTAATCATAATTAGACAATAATAAAAGTACACAGCAATACAGCCTCATATTCTGCAGCAAATTCAAAAGGTAACTTAATTTGAAAAAAAATAAACACAGAAATTGAAGAAATGATTAAAAGTTTTGGATATTTCTAGCTATAACCTGGTATGTTGTTGTTGTTAGTTGCCATCAAGTCAATTCTTATCACATAGTTCAATTTTAATTGTTCTCTTTAAAAGCCATCTCTTCTTTAAATACTCCTTTCCTTCAAACAAATTCTAATATTAAGCTTATTTCTGCTTTAGCTTAAAAATAGTGATCTGGGTTGTGAGGTAAGGAGGATGTACAGATTAACAGGATAGCAGGATTTGGCTTGAGTGCTCAAAGAAGAATCACAAATACTGCAGCATGTTGTGAGAAAGGAAACAGAAGTATTCCTTTTTTTTTTTTTTTAATTTGGGAAGACTCCACTAATATGAACCTATATACTATCTCAGAGAAGTATTCAGAAAATCAAAGACAATCTTGCATTTTATTTCCCGCCAATATTAATCTACCCCAGTGAGCACTGATCAAGGGTAGTGTAGAAAAAGGTGTGTGTGTGTGTATGTGTATCTATATACAGTCATTCCAGCCTGATAAACTTACCCTGATGCAATGTAAAGAGTCACTGTGGATAACTCAGTCTCTTTTTTTTTCCCTTGGTAAATGCTAAGTCTTTGAGTTTTCCTTTTGCTTTACTTTCCTAGAACTACTGTAACAAAATATCACAAGGAGGGTCTCAGTGTCTATTTTGCTCCTTTTATAAGATGCCACTTAGAAGTGATTAGGTTTAGGACCCACCCTGTTCTGTCATGACTTCATTATCATAACAAAAGAAAATCACTGTTTGCACATAGAGTCATATTTATACGCACAAGGGTTAGGACTTTCACATTCTTTTCAAGGGACACAATTCAATCCATAACAGACATCAACATATCTTCTTAGTGGACACAATTAGTTACCCTCTGGCCACCAAAAATTCATATCCTTCCCAGGTGCAAAATATATGCGCCCAATCTCAACAGCCCCCAAAGTTTTAAAGCATTCCAGCATTCACTCTAAGTCCAAAATCTCATCTTCTAAATCATCTAAATGAGGTATGAATTAGACTCTGTATGGTCCATCCTGGGGTAAAATTTCTTTCCATCTGTGGGCATGTGAAACCTACAACACAAGTTATTTGCTTAAAATGCACAATGGTGGAGCAAACATAGAGTAGATATTCCCATTCCAAAAACTGGAGGAAAACAAGGAGTCAGGATCCCAAGCAACCATAAATGATAATCTACTATGGCAACAAAGAAAAACTAATTAATGAGTTACTCATAAATGGTTTTTTCTTAAGATCATAATCAAATTGTTTTAAAAACAAAAATAAATTGAAACATATTAAAATTGAATGTTTACTTCAAGAAATGTTTCTTCATTCAACAAAAAATTTTTAAACATATGCTATGTCCTATAGAATTCAAGGATAATCAAGACCAACTTACTCATAACTCTCATGAAGTTTATGGTCTGATGCAGACACAGATCACAACAAGCAAACAAATTAAAAAATAATTTCACATAGTAAAAACCCATATGAAGAATATAAAACTTGATGATGTAATAGAGGAGGAGGGTACTCGGACAGGACAGGGAGAAAGAATCTAATTTAAATTATGAGGTCAAAGAAGACATCCCTATAGAGGAAGACTTTTGCTAAAACCTTAGAGTCCAAGGAAACAGTCATGAGAAAGTCTGGGACCAGAGCATTTCAGGCTGGAGAAATAGCAGTCTAGGACAGAAACGAGCCCTTCATGTTCCAAGAATGAAAAAGTAAAGTAGTGGAGTTAAAGAACAGGGATTGCAGAGGTGAGCAAGATGAAACATTGTCAGTGAATTGGGCCACAGCCAAAACATGTAGATCCTATATGCCATGGTCAAGAGATTAAATTTTATTCTAAAGGACTTAAAAGGCAATTGGAGGGTAAAGCAGAGGATTGCCACAATCTAATTTGAACTTTTAAAATATGGCTGACTTACAGAAAATATATATAAGGAGAGAATATTTCAGCCATAACATAAATTCTAAAAAGTTCATTGTTATTGTTAGGTGTCCTCCAGTCTGTGCCAACTCATAGCTACCCTATGTACCACAAAACAAAATACTGCCCAGTCCTACACCATCGCCACAATCATTGCTATGTTTAAGCCCATTGTTGCAGCCAGTGTGTCAATCCATTTGAGGGGCTTCCTCTTTTTGGTTCATCCTCTACTTTACCAAGCATTATGTCCTTCTCTAGGGATGCTACCTCCTGATAACATGTCCAAAGTACATGAGACAAGTCTCCACATCCTTGCTTCTAGGAGAATTCTGGCTGTACTTCTTCCAAGAAAGATTTGTTCCATCTTCTGGCAGTCCATGGTATATTCAATATTCTTCACCAACATTCAAAGCTGTCAATTCTTCTTCAGTCTTTGTCTTAGGCTTGTTTTTGTAGAGATGCAAAACCAGTAAAACATATAAATATCTATATAGAGAGATTTTTATAAAGGAAATGGTTCACATGGTTGTAGAGGCTAGAATGTCCCAAATCCATGGGTCAGTTTGGAGGCTTCTCTTGATTCACGTAGTCACAGATGCTGGCAAACCCAAGATTTGAAGGTCAGACAGCAGGGCTCTTGCTCACAGGCTGCAAAGACTTAAGGATATCAAGATTGGCAGGCAAGACGGCAGCTAAGCTGTTAACTCAAGTTCCAAGAACCAGAGGTCAGACGAACAGGGGCCAGCTGCAGGATCCAGTGTGAGCAAAAGCCCAGGAGCCTTGCCAGAGAGTCCACTTATATTTGATGCAGGCCACAACCCCAAGGAAACTCCCTTTCAACTGTCTGGTTACTCACAGCAAATTTCATCATGGAGGTGATCACATTATATTAAATCTCACCATGGAAGTGATCACATCATTATATGACTATCAAACTACATCATAACTGCCAAACCACTGAGAATCATGGCCCACCCAAGTTGACACACAATCTTAACGATCACAGTCTTCTTTATTCATTGTCCAGCTTTTGCATGCTTGTGTGGTAATTGAAAACACCATGGTTTGGGCCAGACCCACCTTAGTCCTCAACGTGACATCTTTGCTACTTAACACTTTAAAGAGGTCTTTTGGAGCATATTTGCCCAATGCAATAGGTCACTTGATTTCCTGACTGCTGCTTCCATAAGCATTGATTGTGGATCCAAGTAAAATGAAATCCTTGACAACTTCAATCTTTTCTCCATTTATCATGATGTTGCTTTTATTGGTCCAGTTGTGAGGATTTTTGTTTTCTTTATGTTGAAGTGTAATCCATACTGAAGGCTGTAGACTTTGATCTTTGTCAGTAAGTGCTTCAAGTCATTTTCACTTTCAGCAAGCAATGTTGTGTCTTCTGCATAACAGAGGTTGTTAATGAGTCTTGCACCAGTCCTGAAGCTACCTTCTTCATATAATCCAGCTTGGATTATTTGCTCAGCATACAGATTGAATAAGTATGGTTAAAGGACACAAAACTGACTCACACCTTTATCCTGATTTTAAACCACTCAGTATTCCCTTGTTCTGGTTGAACAACTGCCCCTTACTCTATGCATGTGTTCCTCATGAACACAATTAAGTGTTCTGGAATTTCCATTCTTTGCAATGTTATCAATAATATGTTTTGATCCATAGAGATGATTGCCTTTGCGTAGTCAATAAAACACAAATATCTTTCTGGTACTCTATGCTTTCTGCCAAGATCCATCTGACATCAGCAATGATAGCCCTCATTGCAAGTCCTCTTCTGAACCTGACTTGAATTTCTGGCTGTTCCCTGTTGATGTACTGCTGCAATCATTTTTGAATTATCTTTAGCAAAATTTTACTTGTATGTCACATTAATGATTTGGTTCAATAATTTCCACATTCCGTTGGATCATCTTTGTTTGGAATGGGTATAAATAGGGATCTCTTCCTGTCATTGGCCAGGTAGCTGCCTTCCAGATTTCTTGGCATAGACAAGTGTGAGGTTCCAGTATTGCATGTGTTTGTTCAAACATCTCATTTGGTATTCTGCCAATTCCTGGAGCCTTGTTTTTCACCAGTGCCTTCAGCGCACCTTGGACTTCCTCCTTCGGTACCATTGGATGTTGATCATATGCTACCTCCTGAAATAATCATCATTCAATATTTTGCCCATAGAATCCTTCAATATTGCCATTCGAGGCTTGCATTTTTTTTCTTCACTCTTTCAGCTTGAGAAATGCCAAGCATGTTCTTCCCTGTTGGTCTTCTAACTCCTTATACCTTACTTTGTCTTCTTGAGCAGTCCTTTGAAATCTGTTCAGCTCTTGTATTTCATTTCTTCTTTTTGCTTTATCTACTTTACATTCAATACTAAGTTTCAAAGTCTCTTCTAACATCCAATTTGGTCTTTTCTTTCTTTCCTGTCTTTTTAACGACCTTTTGCTTTCTTCATGTATGATATTTTTAATGTCATCCCAAAACTCATCTGGTCTTTGGTCATTAGTGATCAATATCTCAAATCTATTCTTGAGATGGTCTCTAAATTCAGGTGAGATATACTTAAAGTCATACTTTGGCTCTTGTGGACTTTTGTTAATTTTCTTCAGTTTCAACTTGAACTTACATATGAGTAATTGATGGTCTGTTCCACAGTAGGCTCCTGGCTTTCTTCTGACAGATGATATTGAGCTTCTCCATTGTGTCTTTGCATAGATGTAGTTACTTTGTTTCTTGTGTATTTCATCTGGTGAGTTCCACATGTATGGTCACTATTTACATTGTTGAAGAAAGATATTTTAATGACTAAGTCATTGGTCTTGCAAATTTCTATCACCTGATCTCTGGCACTGTTTCTATCACCAAGGCCATATTTTCTAACTACAGATCCTTCTTTTTTGTTTCCAACTTTGGCATTTCAATCACCAGTAATTATCAATGCATCTTGATTGCATGTTTGATCAATTTTAGACTACAGAAGTTGGTAAAAATTTTCAATTTCTTCATCTTTGGCATTAGAAGTTGGTGTGTAAATTTGAATAATTATTTTAAGTGATCTTCCTTGTAGGCATATGGATATTATCCAATCACTGACAGTGTTGAACTTTAGGATAGATCTTGAAATGTTCTTTTTGAAGATGAGTGTGACACCATTCTTCTTCAATTCATCTTTCCTGGCATAGCAGACCATATGATTGTCTGATTCAAAATGGCCAACAGTAGTCCATTTCATCTCACTAATGCCTAGGATATCGATCTTTATTCATTCCACTTCATTTTTGATGACGTCCAGTTTTCCTAGATTCATACTTCCTATATTCCAAGTTCCAATTATTAGTGGATGTTTGCAGCTGTTTCTTCTCATTTCAATTTATGATGTTTATTACTGACATCTCATTAAAATTAAATATAAATTATAATTTTATTGCATACCTGACTTTTTCTAGAACTTCACTTTTAATATCACTTTGACAAGAAAGTCCTGTTTTATCTCTACTATGTGATCAGTGTAACACACAGGAATCAAATAGACTACATCTATGGAAAGAGACAATAGAGAAACTCAATATTATCACTCAGATCAAGGCCAGGGACTTACTGTGGAACAGACCTTCAATTGCTCATACACGAGTTCAAGTTGAAACTGAAGAACATTAAAACATGTCCTTGAGAGCCAAAGTATACCCTTAGTATATCCCACCTGAATTTAGAAACCATCTCAATAATATATTTGATGCACTGAACATTGTCTTAGGCTGGGTTATCTAGAGAAGCAAAACCAGAGAAGTGTATAAATGAATGAATGAATATATATGTATCTGTGTTATGTTAGTTGAATGCGGATGTGGTGGGAATCACCACCCTTTCATCCTTTAAGTCTTTGATGGTGGCAGTAAACTTTGCAATTCTTCTAGGAATGTGGTAATCCTTTTGGTTTACTATTTTACTAGGTAGAGGCAGTTCGATTGGCTTCCACTTGGCATTTTCTATCATAATAGCCGTTACTATTGTGTCAGGAGTCCACTTTGGGGGTTCTGCCAGTTGCTAAGTATATCTATTCCAATTATCTATTTTGGAACTGGAGAAATCACTACAGGATGAGTTCGGTGACCCACTGGACCCACTGTTAGTCAAATATGAGCTAAGACTCCATTAATAACCTGACCTCCATTCACCCTTACTCTGACTGGTGGGCTACAGTGACATTTTGGGTTGCCAGGAATCAGTGTCAATTCAGAGCCAGTATCCAGTAATCCCCAAAAAGTCTGATTATTTCCTTTTCCCCAGTGAAGAACCATTCTAGTAAAAGGCCATAAATCCCTTTGTGGAAAACTGGAAGAAACGTTAACGTATAAATTTTTGGCAATGTAGTGGGGGTCCTTCCTAATGGGGATCCAGTCTCCCTTCATTCAAGGGTTTGTGTGTCTGTAAGCTGGTTCAAGTCTGGGATTTAATGGAGGTTCCATGACTCTCTATTCTGGGGATTCGAGTTAGACACAACTGGACCAATAAGCAACCTCCTTATAAATGGAGAAAGACTGAAGTTGTCAAAGACTTCATTTTACTTGGATCCACAATCAACACTCATGGAAGTAGCAGTCAAGAAATTAAACAACTTATTGCATTGGGCAAATCTGATGCAAAATACCTCTTTAAAGTCTTAAAAAGCAAAGAAATCATTTTGAGGACTAAGGTGCACCTGGTGCTCAAGCCATGGCATTTTCAATTGCCTCATACGCATGCGATAACTGGACCATGAATAAGGAAGACTGAAGAAAAATTGATGCATTTGAATTATGGTGTTGGCAAAGAATATTTAATATACCATGGACTTCCAGAAGAACGATACGGTTTGTCTTAGAAGAAGCACAGCAAGTTACTCCTTAGAAGTGAGGATGGTGAGACTTCATCTCCCATACTTTGGATATGTTATCAGGAGGGACCAGTCCCTAGAGAAGAACATCATGCTTGGTAAAGTAGAGGGTGAGTGAAAAAGAGGAAGACCCTCAACAAGATGGATTGACACACTGGCTCTAACAATAGGCTCAAACATAACAATGATTGTGAGGATGGCACAAGACCAGACAGTGTTTTGTTCTGTTGTACATAGGGTCGCTAGGAATCACAACCGACTGGAGGACACTTAACAGCAACAATATGTCATCAATAAACGTGAGTTTGTGCATATTTTGAACTATGGATACAACCGTGAAAATCAGACAGGCAAGGTCGTTTTTCTAATGGAGCTTACTTCCTAGTGGGGAAAACAGAGTAAACAAAAATTTGAGCATACAAAAATAAGCAAAATAATTTAAGATTATGAAGTGGGCCATGACGGAAATAAACAGCAAATTGTGATAGAAAGCAGTGGAACGAAGTTGGCAGATGTGTGGTAAAGAGGACTAATGTAGATGAGATAGTTAAAGGGCAGCTTCAAAGAAGGTAAAATATAAGTTAAGGCTTGAAGGATCAGGAAAAGCAAGTCATGAGAGAAACGCACAAACGGTGTTCCAAAACCAATGGAATAAGAAGTACAAACACCTGAAGATGGCAAAATTCTTTAAGAGATCTAAGAACTAGGAGGCCAGTGTGGCCAAAGCACAAGCAGCAAGGAGAATGGTACTGGTTGAGAAAGGATCTTAGAAGTTCTTGCCAGTACACAATATTTGGAAGTTATATGAAATTTTCTTTACAAAATCTAGGTTGACAATGTATCTCAGGTGATATTCAAGTTAGTAAATATGAAGTATGTTAATTTCAATATGAGATCTAATTAATATTTAACTTAGCTTTTCAATGATCACTTAAATTAGGCCTTAAAAGAAATAGATTCACTTTCAGGAATGTGATTCAATTATTTTCTAAACAAAGAAACTCTAAAGATCCCCAGGGTATAGAACTATTTCTCTAATGTAGCCTGCTGAAGAATGACATCTCCCTGTGTTCAGAGAGAATTTAGCTGCGAAAACCCTGCAACAAAGACTCTGTTATTTGCTGAAGCAAAGATTTTGCTATGAACATTTCACATGGAAAAAATGGATAGTTCACAGTCTAAAGAAGTTAAAAACAGGCTTCCAAAACTCTGCACATTTAATCAAACAAATGGTCATATATAATGATTATAAAATAGAATCTGTCTGGGGAAAAGAGATTTTTAAAGACAATGCCTCAAACTAACAAAGATCCCGATGCATATTAGATTTCACTATTAAACTGAATCCCAGCTTAAGTTTGCAAATATTTTGGACCTAAGCCTAGAACAAATTCTACATGAGCCCCAAGGTGGAACTTCACAAATCTCTTTAAATTTCTCCCTGACTACAGCAATTACTCTTGTGGGCCAAATTTCTGGAAGAAAGTAAGCCATCTTGAGCATCAGTTCATCTCTCATTTTATTCAGGCAAAATTATTCACTTCCTTCTCTCTCCCATGACATTTTGTATCTGTTACTTTGCTTCCCCTTTTGTAATCTAGTTAGTTGACCTTGTGTCTGTCTCTCCTCCTGCCTTTTTTCCTTTTCCCACTACCACTAGGTTAAATGCTCAACGTATTTTTAGTTTTCCGTCATGTTCCTTGTACTTGAAACTCAGTATTTGCATTAGCAAATGAGTGAATAAATGAGTGAATTAATGAGTAAATCAGTCAGTCATCAATCTAATAAGATATGAAGAAAAGTGGTGTATAAAGTGGCATAATCTATGTAAATATTTACAATTATAGATTCCTCCAAACTTCAAAAATTAAAACTACTACTCAATAGGTCTAAAAATTAAACCACAATGACGTCTTTCTTACCTTTCCCAAGTGCTTCTTTAAAATGGAATTGAGATTATCATGTATTTGTTAAGGAGCATTTTAATGTATTGAGAACCTACTCCCTCAGGTACCCCGCTAGACACTTAAGGTGGAATATTTCATTCAAAAGAATTCCAGTCTTCCTTTTAGAGTTGCGGATTTAGACGTATAGAAAGGTCAGATAAGATCTTACTTATAGAGCAAGTGAGTTACAGATTTGTGGGTTTCCCATGCGCCCATACTACAGTAATTTCTGTAATAACAGATAGAAAATCCTTGTTTTAATTTTTTTACTGGAGTACAAAATACATCCAAAGAACTACACAGATCTGAAATACACTTCTCAAAGAACTTTACAAGCTGAACACACCTAGGTCAAGAAACAAAACATTATCAGCATTTCAGAACCTTACCTCAGAGAATAATTTATTTTTAGAAGTGTCCTTGATACGGAGAAGGTTTTGTGGGTTACTTGAGACTTTACCTCTCTTAATTTCAAGTATTTTTTTTCTTTATTTAAATAAAATTGAACTAAGAATTAGGATGTGTGTGTGTTAGGCACGGTAGAGTCAGTTTCCACTCATAGTGACCCTATGTACACAGAATGAAACACTGCCTGATCCTGCACCATCCTTCACAAAGGTTGTTATGCTTAAGCCCATTGTTGCCACCACTGTGTCAATCCATCTTGTTGAGGGTCCTCCTCTTTTTCGCTGATCCTCTATTTTACCAAGCTTGATGTCATTTTCCAGAGACTGGTCCAAAATATGTGAGACGAAGTCTCTTCTAAGGAACATTCTGGCTGTACTTCCAAGACAGATTTGTTCCTTCTTCTGGCAGTCCATAGTATTATTCAGCATTCTTCGCCAACACCATGATTCAGAGGCATCAATTCTTCTTCAGTTTTTCTTATTCATTGTCCAGATTTCACATGCATATGAGGTGACTGAAAACACCATGGCTTGGGTCAGGTGCACCTTAATCTTTAAAGCGACATCTTTGCTTTTTAATACTTTAAAAAGAGATCTTTTGCAGCAATTGCCCAATGCAATGTGTCATTTGATTTCTTGACTGCTGCTTCAATGGACGTTGACTGTGAATTCAAAAGAATTAGAATAAGCTCCAAAAATGTATTTTGATCTTGTAAAAGAGCACAAATCCCAGAGGCAGAGGTTCTGGATTCAAATCCAGACTCTGCCTTTACCAACCATAATGCCAAGTAAGATGTTTTCCCTCTCTTTTTTTCTCAAATTTCCTTGTCTATAAAACGAGTATGATGAACTGGGATGGTGATTTTTGTGTTTCGTTTTTAATTATGTTCCAATGATCCTTAAGGATTCCTTTGTGGTATTGGGGTGGGGGGACATGCAGGTGAAATAAGGGGAGTCAGATCTCATCATCAGAGGAATGGAGCCAAGGACAGATCTCAGCAGGGCCTGTGAAATTGGTTGGTTGGGAAAAAGCATGAACAAATAACACATACTTTGACAGCCTCAAAGTTCCACTTTTACACATTTCTTCTGCTTTTATACTTTTAATAAGTATCCTGTCAACATTTTACTTTTTAAAAAAGTTGATATGTGGCACTTTTGGGAAGGGTGCTCAGGGGAACAGCAAATCAGTTCTGCTTTTATCTGTCATTCAGACTGGATGTGACTAGGAAAACTTTTTGTATAAATCTATGTCTATATTTTCCCTTTCTATTTCCTTTCCGCTTGTCCATTTAGTATCCAAGCATCTATTGAGAATTTGATGGGAAGGGGTGGGGGGTGGGAAGTGGAATTCCAGGTATATCTAAGTGGGGTTCTTCTGAATGGAACCAGCTTCAAATCTACACGAGTTGGGGCTTGGGCTAATGATATCCCCACTATACGATCTTTTATATAATATTTTTTTTGGGGAGAAGGATTCCATTTGATCTAAAAAATTTTATACTGCTGAACTAAAATATCAGTAAGGGTCCTGATCTAGATGTTTTAAATTATAGCAAATTCCAAGATACATTTTAAGTCATCCTAGTTGGAAGAAAACATAGTTCAAATGATAATCTATTTAAATGTCCTGTCATTACATAATTTGTCTGAATTGAATTTAGCAACTAGCACATTGTTTATCCTTTAATTATTCATACATTTTAAGTCAAATTTGAAAACTAGTAAAAGAATCTCTGCATTCTAGAAAGAATTAGAAGAAAAATCTTATATAGGTTTAACAGGTTTTTGTCCATGTATTTTGTAGTAGCAACATAAATGTTTAAATTTTTACTTACATGTTTCAATGGAAATGGATGGTTTATGATAGAATAATCTATTTAATAACTTCTTCCTATTATATTCAGATTAAATTTTTAAAAAATAAACTGTACAAAATTAGTAACCTAAAACCATTTGTTAATAATTATAATAACGTCTGATTTTAATTATCTTAAATATTTACTTTTGTCCCAACTGTGTTTACTTTTATTTCCACATTTCTTGTATCAAACGCATCTTTAAAATTTACAAAGTAGACATGTGTTCTCTGTAAGCATTTAGACAATGCATAAAGTAAATAGCTGTTCTAGAATTCCCACCTATAAATCCCCTCCCCACCCCCTCTTTAACCAATATTAACAACCTGGTATGTTTTATTCCATACCACTAATACAAACAAAAACATTTAAGGGTTTTGTTGTTGTTTTTACCAAAATGTAATCATACTTTTCAAATTGCTTTCAACTTTTTAAGTTTTTAGTGGTTGTATGGCTACCTCCTTCTTTTCTTTCTTCCCTCTCTCTCTTTCTTCCTTCCTTCCTTTATTTTCCTGGCACGATATCATGTCAATAGATACAGAATTAACTCTTTTTTGGTAATAACTTAATAAAATTACATAATATGCTTATACCACACTCTACTTAATAGTATCTGCATTGATAAATATTGATAGACATTAAATTTGTGATTTTTAAAGAGAATAACATCTATTATATTTTAAATATATTCCTATTATACAGTATATAAATAGATAGGTCTATCTGTATGTATATCATATATATTTTTACATCCGTATGATGCTGTCATTGTTGTTATTGTTAGGTACCATTGAGTCAGCTCTGACTCATAGTGACCTTATCGATAAAAGAAAAAAAGTTGCCCAGTCCTGCACCATCCTTGCAATAATTGTTATGTTTTGTCCATTCTCGCAGCCTCTATGTCAATCCATCTCAGCGATGGTCTCCCTCTTTTCTACTGATCCTCTACTTTACCAAGGATGATGTCCTCCTCCAGCGACTCGTCCCTTTTGAGGACATGTCCAGTGTAAGTTAGATGAAGTCTTTCCATCTTCACTTCTAAGGAGCATTCTGGCTGTACTTCCTCCAAGACTGATTTGTTTGTTCTTCTGGCAGTTCTTGGTATATTCAATATTCTTCACCAACACTACAATTAGAATGTGTCAGTTTTTCTTTGGTCTTCATTTTTCATTGTCAGATTTTGAAAGGGATTTCTTTTTAACACTTTAAAGAGGTATTTTGATACATATGTGCTCAATGCAATACATCATTTCATTTCTTGATGGCTGCTTCAGTGGACATTGATTGTTGACCCAAAAAGAATGAAATCCTTGATGACTTCAATTTCTTCACCACTTATCATTATATTGTTTACTTATCCAGTTGTAAGGATTTTTATTTTCTTTATGTTCAGGTATAATCCATACTGAAGGCTGTAGTCTTTTACCTTCATCAGTAAGTGCTTCAAGTTGTCTTCACTTTCAGCAAGCAAGGTTGTGTCATCTGCAGTTTGTTAACGAGTCTTCTTCCAATCCTAATGCCGTGTTCTTCCTTACCTAGCCTACCTTCTTGAATTATTTGTTCAGCACATAGATTGCATAAGTAAGTTGAAAGAATACAATCCTGCCACACACCTTTTCTAATTTAAAATCATGCAGTATCCCCTTGTTCTTTTCAAACAACTGCCTCTTGATTTATGTACAAGTCCTACATGAGCAAAATTAGGTGTTCTTGAATCCCCATTTTTTCCCATAATTTGTTATGGTATACACAATTGAATGCTTTCACGAAGTTGATAAAACACAGTTACTTCTTTCTGATATTCTCTGTTTTCAGTCAAGATACATCTGACATCAGCAATGATATCTCTCGTTCCACATCCCCTTCTAATCCGACTTGAACTTCTGGCTGTTCCCTGTCGATGTATAGCTGCAGCCAGTTTTTAATTATCTTTGCTTGCATGTGATATTCATATTGTTCAGTAATTGCTGAATTCTGTTTGATCATCATTCTTTGGAATGGGTATGAATATTGATCTCTTCCAGTCAATTGACCAAATAGCTGTCTTCCAAATTTCTTGACATGCACAAGTAAGCCCTTCTAGCATTGTATCTATTTGTTGAAGCATCTCAATTGGTATTCCATCAATTCCTGGAGCCTCGTTTTTCACCAGTGCCTTCAGTGCAGCTGAACTTCTTCCTTCAGTATTAGTGATTCTTGATAATATGCTACCTCCTGAAATGGTACCAGTTATTTTTGGTATTGTGACTGTATATTTCTTCCATCTTCTTCTGATGTTTTCTATGTCATTCAATTTTTTGCCAATAGAATCCTTCAGTATTGCAACATGAGGCTTGAATTTTTTCTTCAGTTCTTTCAGCTAGAGAAATGTTGATTGTGTTCTTCTTTTTTGGGTTTCTAACTCCAGGTCTTTGCACATTTAAATACCTTACCTTGTCTTCTTGACCTGCCCTTTGAAATCTTTTGTTCTCTTTTACTTCATCATTTCTTCTGCTTGTTTTAGCTACTTTATGCTCACGTGCAAGTTTCAGAGTCTCTTCTGATGTTCATTTTGGTCTTTTCTTTCTTTCCTGTCTTTTTAATGACCTTTTGCTTTCTTCACGTATGATGTCCTTCACGTCATCCCACAAATGTTCTTGCCTTTGGTCATTATTCTTCAGTGCATCACATCTATTCTTGAGATGATGTCTAAATTAAGGCAGTATGTATTCAAGGTTATACTTTGGCTTTCATGGATTTGCTTTGATTTTCTTTGGCTTTAATTTGAATTTGTATATAAGTAATTGATTATCTCTTCTGCCGTCACCTCGGTTTTGTCTTGACTGATAATATTGAGCTTCTCCATCATGTCTTTGCACAGATGTAGTTGATTTGATTCCTGTGTAAACCATCTAGTGAGTCCCACATGTATAGTCATTGTGTTGTTGAAAAAATGTATTTCCGATGAATAAGTCATTGGTCTTGCAGAATTCTATCATGTGATCTCCAGTTTTGTTCTTATCACTAAGATCTACTTTCCAACTACTGAACCTTAGTTATTGTTTCCAAGTTTTGCGTTCCAAGCACCAGTAATTATCAATGCATCTTGGTTGTATGTTTGATCAATTTCAGATTACAGCAGTTTATAAAAATCTTCCATTTCTCCTCCTTTGGCATTCTTGGTTGATGCATAAATTTGAATAATATAGTTGTATTAATTGGTATTCCTTGTAGGTGTGTGGATATTAACCTACCACTAGCAGCATTATACTTCAGGTCAGATCTTGAAATGCTCTTTTTGATGATGAATACAGAGTTGTTCCTCTTTAATTTGTCATTCCTGGCATAGTAGAGCGTATGATTGTCAGATACAATTACATAAATATGTAATTATGAATTCTGACTACAACTGTTTCAGCTATGAAGTGGCGGGTTTGTGACATTTGACACTGCTCTGCCCATTAAGCTGTTTCCTCACCTGCCCGCATCAGGGACCTGAGGACTGGTGGCTCCAGCCATGCCACCTAGCCACCCAAGACAGGGGTCCAAGAATAAGTGCTATCCCCCAGCCCTTATAGCCAACAGCACTGGGTGCTCATAGTCTGGCTGCAAAACCCACCATCTACGTGCTTTAGGGAACAGGGACATGCTTTCCTCCCAGACACTCAGGGGCAGCCGTCAGCCCCCTGCCTTGCTCGATGCATGACCCCCTACTGTAGCCAGATACCTGCGCCTACACCAATCACCTATGCCTGTCTAAGACTGTAGGTGAGAGCCTGCACCACACACTTGGTGACCAACTACCTGGACACCTGAGCTGAATCCGTACAAGAGAAGTTAATGGACTCCTCGTCTCACATACTTAGTAACAGATCTAACCACTTGCTGACAGGACATTAGAGCTTCAAAGGCACCAATAAACTAGCTCACAAGAACTGCCTATTTGGGCATATGAAAACAAAACAAAACAAAAAGCTGGGACACAGTAAGCAAATATAAAATAAATAAGTTATGATAACTTATAGGTGGCTTTGAGACAACAGTCAATATCAAATAACATAAAGAGGCAGACCATGATGTCTTCAGAAAGCTCCCAAAATAATCAATAAATTTTCCAGAGGAAGAGAATTTCTTGGATTTACTGGAGGCAGAATACAAAAGGTTAATGTACAGAACTCTTCAAAAGATCAGAAAGGAGATGAGGCAAAAAGCAGAAAAATCCAAAGAACATAGAGACAAAGCAATAGAGGAACTTAAGAAGGTTATTCAAGAGCATAATGAAAAATTTAATAGGCTGCAAGAATCCATAGAGACAGCAATCAGAAATCCAAAAGATTAACAACAAAATTTCAGAATTAGACAACTCAGTACAAAGTCAGAGGAGCAGAATTGAGGCAGTAGAAGTCAGAATCAGTGAGACTGAAGACAAAGCACTTGACATAAACTTATTTGATAAAAAATGAGATAGAAAAATTTAAAAAAAGAAGAAACTCTAAGAATTATGTGGGACTCTATCAAAAGAAATAACCTATGAGTGATTGGAGTACCAGAACGGGGCGGTGGGCGGAGGGGAGTAACAGAAAATACAGAGAGAATTTTTGAAGATTTGCTGACAGAAAACTTCCCTGATATCATGAAAGATGAGAAGATACCTATCCAAGATGCAAATTGAACCCCACATAAGGTAGATTCCAAAAGACATTCACCAAGGCATATTGTAATCAAACTTGCCAAAACCAAAGATAAAGAGAGAATTTTAAGAACAGCTAGGGAAAAACGAAAAGTCATCTACAAAGATGAGTCAATAAGACTAAGCTGAGACTACTCAGCAGAAACCATGCAGGCAAGAAGGCAATGGGATGACATATATAAAGCCTTGAAGGAAGAAAATTGCCAGCCAAGAATTATATATCCAGAAAACTGTCTCTCAAATATAATGGCGAAATTAGGGCATTTCCAGATAAACAGAAGCTTAGGGAATTTGCAAAAACCAGAATAAAATTGCAAGAAATACTAGAGGGAGTCCTCAAGTTAGAAAATCAATAATATCAGATAACAATCCAAGACTAGAACACAGGACAGAGCAACCAGATATCAACCCAGATAAGGAAGTCACAAAAATAAATCAAAGCTAAAAACACTGAAATAGGGAAACAGAGATGTCAATATGTGAAAGATGACAACATTAAATCAAAAAAAAGGGACTAAAAAATGTAGACATAGATTTTTCATATGGAGCAGAAGTCAAGGCAATATAAAGAAATAAAAGACTGGTTTAAACTTAGAAAAATAGGAGTAAATATTAAGGTAACCACAAAGGAAACTAACAATCCTACACATCAAATAAAAATACAAGAAAAAAGTAAAGACTCAGCAAATGCAAAATTAACAACAATGAAAAAGATGAAAATAAAATACATAAAGAAAAATGACTCAGCACAGAAAATTAAGTGGAACAAAGAAACTGTCAACAACACACAAAAAAAGACTTCAAAATGACAACACTAAACTCATACTTATCAATAATTACACTGAATGTAAATGGACAAAAGGCACCAATAAAGAGACAGAGAGTGGCAGAATGGATACAAAAACACGATCCATCTATATGCTGCCTACAAGAGACATACCTTAGACTTAAAGACAAAAACAAACTGAAACTCAAAGAATGGAAAAAATATGTCAAGGAAACAACACACAAAAAAGAGCAGGTGTGGCAATATTAATCTCTGACAAAATAGACTTTAAAGTAAAATCCACCACAAAGGATAAGGAAGGACACTATATAATGATTAAAGGATCAGTACAGCAGGAGGATATAACCATAATAAATATTTATGTACCCAATGACAGGACTCCAAAATACATAAAACAAACTCTAACAGCATTGGAAAGAGAGATAGACAGCTCCACAATAATAATAGACTTCAACACACCACTTTCGGTGAAGGAGAGAACATCCAGAAGGAAGCTCAATAAAGATATGGAGGATCTAAATGCTACAATCAACCAACCTGATCTCATGGACATATATTGAACACCGTACCCAACAGCAGTCAAGTATACTTTCTTTTTCGACGCACATGGAACATTCCCCAGAAGAGATCACATATTAGGCCATAAAGCAAGCCTTAACAGAATCCAAAGCATTGAAATATTACAAAGCATCTTTTCTGACCATAAAGCCATAAAAGTAGAAATCAATAAAAGAAGAAGAAAGGGAAAAAAATCAAACACATGGAAACTGAACAACCCCTTGCTCAAAAACTACTGGGCTATAGAAGAAATCAAAATGGAATGAAGAAATTCATAGAATCAAACAAGAATAAAAAAAATCCTACCAGAACCTTTGGGACACAGCAAAAGCAATGCTCGGAGATCAGTTTATAGCAATAAATGCACACATCCAAAAAAGAAGAAAGGGCCAAAATCAAAACATTTTACCCTAGATCCATTGGCATAACAAAGTCTTCTAAGAAAATGTTCTGCATCCCACTTTGGTGAGTGGTGTCTGGGGTCTTAAAAGCTAATGCACGGCCATGTAAGATGAATCAATTGATCCCAGCCCACCTCTAGTAAAGGAGAATGAAGAACACCATAGACACTGGGAAAGTTTTAGCCCAAGAGACAGAAAGGGCCAAATAAACCAGAGACTTCATCAGCCTGAGACCAAAAGAACTAGATGAAGCCCAGCTATCACAAGGACCACCCTGACAGGGAACACAACAGATAGTGTCTGATGGAGCAGGAGAAAAGTCGGGTGCAAAACTCAAATTCTAGTAAAAGACCAGACTTAATGGTTTGATTGAGACTGGAGGGACCCCAGAAGACATGGCCCCTGGACTCTCTGTTAGCCCAAAACTAAAATAATTCCCAAGGCCAACTCTTCAGAAAAAGATTAGACTGGACTATGAGACATAAAATGATACTCGTGAAGAGCGTGCTTATCAGCTCAGATAGACACATGAGACTAAATGGGCAGCTCCTGTCCAGAGGCATGATGAGAAGGTAGAGAAGGTCAGGAGCTGGTTGAATGAATACAGGAAATCAGAGGTTGAAAGGAGGAATGTGCTGTCATACTATAGGGAGAGCAGTTAGGGTCACATCACAATGTGTGTATAAACTTTTGTATGAGAGACTAACTTGAATTGTAAACTTTCACTTAAAGTACAATAAAATAAAAAAAAAAGAAACAACAGAGTCTTATGGTTAATGGAGAGAAAAAAACTAAGGGAAAAAACAATAAAAGTGAAATTAAGGAGAAGATCAAAAACTAAAGCAAACGGGAATGAATTATAAACATTGAAATAGGTGAATGAAAATCAGTATCTTGATTTGAGTTTTTACTTTTCCACTCTTTTCCCTTCTGTCCAGAATAGGATAATGGCTTTTACATTACAATCTATCTTCCACAATTCCTAATAAAAATTGAATTGATTTATACTTAAGTTTAATAGACAAAGGATCTTTACATTGAATTAACCTTTGTGTATGTAAATAATGGGTGATTTTTAAAGAATATTTGTGCTCAAGACCAAGATCTTATATTTTGTTCATGTATTTGAACAATAGTCACTTTGAATGGTTCCTGTCATATAATTTTTTTGGTAGTTAGTATGCCATGTCGCTTTTGATGACGCAGGTGCACCTAACTCAAGCCATGGTCTTTTTAATCTCCACATATGCATGTGAAAGCTGGACAATCAAAAAAGAAGACAGAACAAGATGCATTTAAATTGTAGTGTTGGCAAAGAATATTGAGTATACTATGGACTGCCAGAAGAACAAACAAATTAGTCTTAGAAGAAACACAACCAGAGTACTACTTAGAAGCAAAGATGGCACAAGACTTTGGTTTGTTTACTTTGAACCTGTCATCATGGAAGACAAATTGCTAGAAGAGGGTATCGTGTTTGGTAAAGTAAAGGATCAGCAAAAACAAAGGAAATCTTCAGTGAGATGGATCAACATAATTGCCACAGCAAACATACCAACAATCATGAAGATCACATAGGACCAGGCAAGGTACCATTCTGTTATAGATAAGATTGCCATGAGTCAGAGCTGACTTGATGGTAACTAACCACAACAACGGTACGTGACGTGTTTAACCTAAAATTTTAGCTACATCCTGAGATAACACAAAGGATCAGGTTATCAAATCATATTCACCTGAAAAAAGGGATCTTACCCAGTAATATAGCTTTACTAATAATTTGGATGATTTAAATATCAATGAAGTATAGGAAAAAAAAAGATTCTAATGTATGCAACTACATTACTTATGCAGAAGAGAGCTGTCTGGGTCATGAAACGTCTACACTTTTTACTCAGATAGTTACATAGCATATGGGACAATTTCCAGACAGCTTCCCCATAAACACAAACATTCCACAAACATTCCATATTTGTTTACCATGAGTTTTTGTACACAATATGGTACATTCTGGTAAAAGCATACCATAGGTATAGGCTCTCCCACTAGCGAGTATCATTAGTTTTGTCAAAAGTTCTGTTATTTACATGTTTATAAGGGAATTTTACTGGGTCAACATCTTCCTTTCCCAGGAAAGTTGCCCCTTAAGGAGAGAGAATAGATCTGCAGACCTATTGCTTAATTATTTGTATGTAGGAACATTAGAAAAATTTCAAAAAAGACTTCTTTGCAAATAAATATGCAAATACCAACCCCTCAGGAACATTTATACATAAATAACTAATGTGAGATACAAAGAACAGCAAAGTGTGCATTTGTTATCCAACTAGGTTTATAGGCCTCTTTTTTAACTATTAGTGTGTTAAAATAAATGTATTTGCTAGTTCGTAAAGTTGCATCAGATTTTACCATACTAGGGCCATAACTAAGAGCAAAGATTAGAGTAAGTTAAGAAATAATATTTTTGGAATGTAGAGTGTAATTTTAGAATTCATACAAGTTTATAATTGACTAAATTATATTTCTTTCTACTGGTATCATGTTTGGCTCTAGGACTAAAGCACTACATTAAATACAAGGAGCTAATGCAGTGAAGCATTTTATGGTCATTTTATAGGGTATTGTCTATACCACCGACGCATATCTATTTCATCATGCTTCTAACATTCTATATGTCTTCTTTGATGTCTCTCTAATATGGTTGTAAGAAAACATCTGGCAGTAGAACTGCTCACAAAATATTTGTTTTAACTGATTTGTTAAAAGTCTTTGAACAACTTTCTAAGTCCAGTTATACAAACCCAACCAAAATCACAAAAATGGAATTTTTTAAAATATGAAACCCTGACAGAGCCAATGCGTCTTCAGCTACAGTTCCACAAAAAGGTCGGTCAAACAGCAAATGCCAGATGAAAGGCCCATATTCATATAACGTGTACTTTGAGTATTTTTAATATATTATATTTTGCATTCTGTTTGTTCTAAATCTTAGCAAGGATTTAACTGTCTTTGGTTAATTTGTCTTCTGAAGCATATTTAGATAATATGCCACTCATCTCTTACCTCAAACTTTAATGAAATTGGGTGATTTTGAAATGGATTAACTTTAGTTTTATCCTAATAATTATTTCCTATATTTCACACAAATTTATATTCAACTGTCACATGAGTCTTTACTAACTTGACATATTACAATTTAAATATAAGCTAATTATTACTATGCCAATTAGTAAAATATGTGTAGGCTTAAAAAATTTGGACTGAAGTGTCTTAATTCACACAAAATCCATTAAGTAAAAACTGCTATTCTAATTAGTGATAATGTAACAAATTAGGATATAAAATTCTATTGGTACACTGAAATTTAAACTTAATTGGTAACTGTTAATCTAATTAGCAAATGCAATAAAGAAAGTGTTTCATATGGGAGAAGAAAAAATACAATAATGGCAACCAAAGGAAAGAATAATAAAGAATTTAGGTTGTGCTTATTGAAACTTATATAGCCTATGACTTCAAATCTGTCATAAACTATCATGGGATCAGCATTTTGTTATCTAGGGAAAACACGAGATGTGCATATCTGTCTTCTAAAGTAATAATAATTTTGAAAGTTTTTTATAAAGAAAAAAATGAGAGAATGCATTGAAGAGCAGTTACTCCCTGATAAATAATAGTTGTTGGGAAATCCTGTGAAAACTCCATATCCAGGTCTTGAAAATACCTCACCACCATTTTTGTGAAATGTGATATTAATAGTCTATATCTATTATTTTAAACAAAATATTACAGATTGTTGGTGCTCTTTCCAACAGATATGCTACATATTTGCAGTACAGGGAAAGAAACACTGCAATGTCTCCAAATTATCTTTTCAAAGCCCCTTTGTATAGAAATCAGTCTCAACAACTCTTCTGTAATATATTAAGTAATTCCAGCTTCTCAGAGAGTAAATTATTTAAGTCTCATTGGTCACAGAATTGAGGAGATCAAGTCTCCATAACAAGAAAACATTGCCATTTGTGTACTTATTTATTGACTGCTACTATCAACAAATATCCCCTTGTTCTGTTCGAACAACTGCCTCTTGATCTATGAGTAAATTCCTCATGAGCACAATTAAGTGTTCTGGAATTCCCATTCTTTGCAATGTTATCCATAATTTATGATCCACACAGTGGAATGCCTTTGCATGGTCAATAAAACACAGGTAAACATCTTTCTGGTATTCTCTGCTTTCAGCCAGGATCCATCTGACATTAGCAATGATATCCCTGGTTTCGGGTCCTCTTCTGAATACGGCTTGAATTTCAGGCAGTTTCTTGTCGATGTGCTGCTGCAACCACTTTTGAATGATCTTCAGTAAAATTTTACTTGCGTGTGATGTTAATGATATTGTTCTATAATTTCTGCATTCTGTTGGACCACCTTTCTTTGGAATAGTCATAAATATGGATCTCTTCCAGACAGTTGGCCAGGTACCTGCTTTCCAAATTTCTTGGCTTAAATGAGTTAGTGAATATTTCCAGTGCTGCATCCATTTGTTGAAACATCTCAATTAGTATTTTGTCAATTCCTGGAGCCTTGCTTTTCGCCAGCGTCTTCAGTGCAGCTTGGACTTCCTTCAGTATTGTCGGTTCTTTAGCGTATGCAGCCTCCTGAAATGATTGAATGTCAACCGGTTCTTTCTGGTACAGTTACTGTGTGCATTCCTTCCATCTTCTTTTGATGCTTCCTGTGTCATTCAGTATTTTGCCCATTGCAAAACGCCCATTCACTGTTGCAATGTGAGGCTTGAATTTTTCTTCAGTTCATTCAGTTTGAGAAACGCCAAACATGTTCGTCCCTTTCCATTTTCTAACTCCAGGTGTTTGCACATTTCATTATAATTCTTTACTTTGTCTTCTAGCCGCCCTTTGAAATCTTCTATTCAGCTCTTTTACTTCATCATTTCTTCTTTTTTGCTTTAGCTACTCAATATTTAAGAGCAAGTTTCAGACAAGGTCCCTGGCTTCATCGGTCTTACATGGTAGTGGGGGAGAAATGCAATAAAAAAACCAACCGATGTATAATATAATGTGAAAAGTTGATGAATCCTAGAAGAAAATAAAGCAGAGTGAGAGGATTCTCTCCTTTAGATGGGATGGTCTTAGTAGGTCTCTTTGTGCAGGTGGCATCTGAGCAGAAACCTTAATGACATGAGGGAGAGAACCATATGAATTTCTGGAGAAGAGCTTCCCACAGAGAGGAAAAAATAAATTCAAAGGCATTGTGGTGGAAACATGTTTGATTTGTTCATGGAACTGTAAGGAGGTTACTATGTCTATAATGAAGAAATGGAGAAGGAGAGACCAAGAGAGTAGTTGATAAGGTTAGAGGTAGCTAGGAGATAATCATATTGGTCCTTGTAAGCCTACTTAGGATTTCTATGTGTGGTAGGGAAGCATGGGAAGGTTTTGAGTAGGGGAAATATAACTTACATTATTAAGGGACCATTTCATTTTTGAGAGTAGAGATTGTGGGGCTGGGAGCTAGAATATAAACTATAGACTTGTTAGGAGGCTATTGCAATGATAAAGTAAGAGATTTTGGTGACTTTCTCCAGAGTGGTAATTCTGCACTGGATGAGAAGTGATAGAATTTGGAATATATTTTAAACACAGCCAATAGATCTTCCTGGGATTCAAGAGATATTTTGAAAGCAAACAGAGTAAGATTTACTTATCAGTGTGCATGGTGGTAAAAGAGAAGTCAAGGATTTCTCCATGTTTTTATCCTGAGCAACGGAAAGAATTGAGATGTCATTTGCTAAGATAAGGAAGACTTGGGAAAGGTAAGTTACTTTATTGGCTTAAGGAAGATTATCAATAATTTGATTTTAGATATATTAATTTTGATTTGTTTTTTAGTCAAACAAGATAATATGTTAAGTAGAAAATCAGATATATTAACCTAAAAGTAAGGGTCAAAATCAAAGCTGAAGAAATACATTTGAATGTCATTTATATTTGGGCTATAAGACAATGTTTGAGCCATAGAACTGGATAGATTACCTTCCTAATATGTGCAAATAAAGAAGAGAGGCTATATATGTTCTATCTTAGAAAGTCTGTCTGTATACAAAAATAGCTCGGGTTGATTCCCACTAAGATTACTTATGGAAAATAAAGCTATTAAAAAGATTCAATGGTCTTGCACAAATTACACACACAAAGGAATAATCATATCCTCTAATAAGTGTTTTTTTTTTTCAGTTTGAATAGCATTTTTAATAATATTGTAACGAGTAGGCACTTGTTACCTATTTCTGGAATGCTTTTCCCCAGATATATGCATGACTCACTCTATCCTTACATTCAGGTCATGCTAGAATATCATCTCTTTAGAAAAGTATTTCCCATTGTTCTTCAAGTTATGATGGAATAATTGTGATTAAACTTGTTCCCCTGGAATAAACAGCTTTAAAACTGAACAAAACACATAAGTCAACCATTTTCAGGCATTGGATACAAGACAGCACAGTCCTGTGATCTTTGAGGGAGGAAAAAAAATACATGAGGTAAGCCCCACATTCATATTAGCTTTCTGCCTGGGGCATTTTCCATACCACAGTGAGAGGAGATGGTTCCAAGCAGAGTATTGCATTCTCGGTGAGTTAAGGAGTCAGAGGTCAGTTGGGACAGCAGAAGAGGCTAGAATTTGCACTCTCTGAAAACATTTTTATTCTATATATTTTACTCCTCCCTCTTTAATTTTCTTCATAACACTTAACGTTACTTGAAATAATGTTATATATGAATTTGTTTATTTTTTCACAGTTTGGCTAGAAATATAAATTCCATGAGGGAAGAAATTTTGTCTTGTTCAACGTTCAATGCATAATACCTAGAACATTGCCTAGAATGAGGTAAGCACTTCATAAATATGTTAATGAACATGAATTAACTCATAGCACGCAATGAGCAGGTATTATTACATTTTTTATGCCAAATCAAGCAAAATCTATATGCCAGCCTTCCACTTACTAAAGTCTTTACAAGTTTTTCCCATTCCATTGATCCAGAACTCTGAGGTTTTAATAGTCAAGGAAAAAAAAAACTGGAATCGACCGCCATACGTTAGTATTTCCTAGTTGCTGTTGATGCAATTTATTGTCCATATGATATATTCAGAGAGAATTAGTTCTAGTAAGAGAATGCACTCCTTGTCCCAAATTGGTCAAAACCTGGTTTCTAAAGGCATACTGGTTAGTATACCATTCTTCCTTGCACTCCACTTCTCCATCTTGAGAAATTTCTTCTCCCTCCTTGGGTGACACCAACAATTAAGTGTTCACTCACTAGCCAAAAAGGCTAGCAGTTAGAACCCAGCCAGAGGTGCCTTAGAAGGTAGGCCTGGTGGTTTGCTTCCAAAAGGCCAGGGCCTTGAAAACCCTATGAAGCAGTTCTACCTTACAAACGTCAGGTTACCATGAGTTGGAATCGACTTGATGGCAGCTAACATCTACAACAAATGAGTAATTCAATCACTGGATATAGTGGTTCTTTTCTCTGGACTCAAAATTTATGTATCTACTTTTTTTTCCATTCATTTTCAGCCCTTTTAATAGTGTACAGCAAGATGTCAAAAAGAAATAATTACATGTTCCATGAAGGCATCAGGGAGGAAAGGCAGCCCTGTGAAAGAGCAAAGTCACCTTAATTTACAGCACGGAAAAAGCAGAAGGGGCCATGAAGAGAGGGGCAAAGAACATCAGAGCCTCAATATTCATGTATACATAATTATGAACTAGGGAAATCCCACCTGCAAGGCAATGGATCACTTTGTGTGGCCTTTCTAGCCATGGTCTTGTAACTCCTACCCAAGAGACTGGGTTGGACTGTGCAAATAAGGTAATTGTGGTTCACCAAGGTGATCAGTCAGTTTTGCCATCCTGTTAGGCCTGAAAAGAGACATCCCAGAGGCAGGAAGGAGAGGATCCCACCACCGCCAAGGAAGAAGGGCCAAGACCAGAGTCAGAATTGGTAAAGATGGCAGAGAGAGGAGGCGTATTTGACGTCTGTCACATAGGAATCAGCCTTGGGCTGTTAATCTTGATTCTCCTTCCCTCTTGTGAAGTTAGAAGAGGTCAGATGCCACCGCCACACCATTTTTACACCACCCAACCCCATGCCTGGAACTGTGATATCATCCCAGAGAGGTCTGAACAAACTTCAGGCAGGACTTAGTTTTAAGTTTTTTACCAACATGTTGGGAATCAGAATCAAAAGTTAAATTATGCCATATATATATACACACACACACGCACACACACACACATATATATGTCAATATCAGCCATAGTTGCTACAGTTTCCCAGCTCCTAAGGGTGTACAATTTTTTCTTCTAAAGCAGAAAAAAATAGTACAATACAGTCTTAAATCTTCTGACATTAAATCCTCAATAACCTGTGGGTACACTAAAACTGGAGAATTTTACCATTTCTCAATTCTCTCCAATCATGAGAGAAAATCTGGATTTTCTTCTCAACTGAATCTTTTCTCTCTGTCACTTAAGACCTCTATGTCAGTCAATCTAATGGTCATCTTTCAGGCCACGTCTTATTTAACTCTTTCCATTCTATCCCTAGTGTCATCTGATACAGTTCACCACTTGCTAATTTTTTAATGTCCTTTCCTTAGCATTAAAGACAAATCTTGTCTTAATTTTTCTCCTATTTTGCTGGCTGTTCTTTTCAGATACATTTGACACCACCAGTAATTTAATGTTAATATTCTTCAACTAAATGTACAATTATCTCCCTGAAACTTTATCTTATTCCAGTTTTTCTTATATCACTAAGTGTTCTAACACCTACCAAAGTCCTTAACATAGGATTGGATCATTTTCCTTAACTCACCCCAATCTATTATTTTTTAATTATACACATCCTCTAAGTTTTGTCACTTTGATTCTAATATACCACTTAAATCCCTCCACTTCTTTCTACTGCCACTGTTTCTTGTGCAGAGAAGCGTACTTCTTACCTAGAATATGTTCCTTTCTTGTTTCCATGAATTCGCTTTTGATCCTCTCTAATCCATCCTTACAACAGTCACGCTGACCTTTTTTAAGAACATGTCTGATTTTTGTCTCTCCCCGCAGTACACTTTTATTATCTTTTGGATCAAGTCCAATAGCCAATATGGCTCTGTACTCTAGATGTTACTTACTTTAGTGTTTGATTTCACTCAACTTTTTTTTGTTTGTTATAATCTAGTCATATTGTTTGTTCAATGAATGGTGATGAACAATTTAGACTATGGCAATATTTAGCAATTAATCACTTTGTTACTCTGACAAATGTTCCAGTAGTCTGAAACTTTTGATCATACCATTCTCGAAAGTTAAAATTTTTCATGAAGAAAACTTTGTACTCTTGATAATGAAGATTTGGTTTCCTCCTTTCAAGAAATATAAAGCTAATCTCGGATTGACTGACATTCATGTAACATAGTTTATACGATCAATGTTAGAAATAGAAAGAAACATTGACTGAAGAAAATTACCTGCCTGCTACAAAAACAAATTATTAAAAATATATTTGTGAAGAGAAGATACTGTTTTCCTGATCTATTTAGAAGATTTTTATTTGTCAAAATTGATCCATATAATCTAGTTTTTATTATCAAACAATATTATTAATACCACACGCATGTAAAATTTTGCTGAAGATCATTCAAAACTGGTTGCAGCAGTATATCAACAAGGAACTGCCAGAAATTCAAGCCAGATTCAGAAGAGGACCTGAAACCAGGGATATCGTTGCTGATGTTAGATGAATCCTGGCTAAAAGCAGAGAATACCAGAAAGATGTTTATGTGTGTTTTATTGACTATGCAAAGGCATTTGACTGTGTGGATCATAACAAATTATGGATAACATTGTGAAGAACGGGAATTCCAGAACACTTAATTGTGCCCATGAGGAATCTGTACATGGATCAAGAGGCAGTTGTTCGGACAAAACAAGCGGATACTGTATGGTTTAAAGTCAGGAAAGGTGTAAGTCAGGGTTGTATCCTTTCACCATACCTATTCAGTCTGGCTGACCAAATAATCCAAGAAGCTGGACTATGTGAAGAAGAACGGGGCATCAGAATTGGAGGAAGGCTCATTAACAACTTATGTTATGCAGATGACACAACCTTGCTTGCTGAAAGTGCAGAGGACTTGAAGCACTTACCGAGAAGATCAAAGACCACAGTCTTCAGTATGGATTACACTTCAACATAAAGAAAACGAAAGTCCTCACAACTGGACCAATAAGCAACATCATAATAAATGGAGAAAAGATTGAGGCTGCCAAGAATTTCATTTTACTTGGATCCACAATCAACACCCATGAAAGCAACAGTCAAGAAATCAAAGGACACATTGCACTGGGCAAGTTTGTTGCAAGAGATCTGTTTAAAGTGTTGAAAAGCAAAGATGTCACCTTGAAGACTAAGGTGCCCCTGACCCAAGCCATGGTATTTGCAATCGCCTCATACGCATGTGAAAGCTGGACAATGAATAAAGAAGACCCAAGGATTGACGCCTTTGAATTGTGGTGTTGACGAAGAATGTTGAATATACCATGGACTGCCAAAAGAACAAACAAATCTGTCTTTGAAGAAGTACAACCAGAATGCTCCTTAGAAGCAAGGATGGCAAGACTACATCTCATATACTTTGGACATGTTATCAGGAGGGATCAGTCCCTGGAGAAGGACATTATGCTTGGTAAAATAGAGGGTCAGCAAAAAAGAGGAAGATCCTCAATGAGACGGATTGACACAGTGGCTACAAGAATGGGCTCAAGCATAACAATGATTGTGAGGATGGCATAGGACTCGGCAGTGTTTGATTCTGTAGTACATGGGGTTGCTATGAGTCGGAACTGACTGGATGGCACCTAACAACAAGATTTTATTAGAAATACACTATATTTAGTTTATTATTGATATTTTACTTGATCTATCTCTTCTTGTTATTAGGTGCCATCAAGTCAATTCTGACTCATAGTGACATTATGCACAACAGAACTAACTGCTACCCGGTCCTATGCCATCCTCACAGTCATTGCTATGTATGAGCCCATTGTTGCAGCCAAAGTCAATTCATCTTGTTGAGAGTCTTCCTCTTTTTTGCTGATCATCTAATTACTAGAAGCTGGTGAAGTGGTTAAGAGCTCAGGCTGCTAACCCAAGAATTGGCAGTTCGAATCCACCATCTGCTCCTTGGAAACACTATGGGGCAGTTCTACACTCGAAGCACACAACAACTAATCACTAAGCATGGTGTCCTTTTCCAGGGTTTGTCTCTCCTGATAACATGTCCAAAGTACATAAGATGAAGTCCTTCCAGTCTTGCTTCTAAGGAGGATTCTGGATGTACTTCTTCCAAGATAGATTTTTCCTTCTATTAGCAGATCATTGTATATACAATATTCTTCACCAACATCATAATTCAAAGGCATCAATTCTTCTTCAGTCTTCCTTATTCATGTCCACTTTTCACATGCATATGTGGTGATTGAAAATATCACGGCTTGGGTAGGCACACCTTGATCCTCAAAGTGACATCTTTGCTTTTTAACACTTTAAAGGGGTCTTTTGCAGCAGATTTGCCCAAAGTAATATGTTGTTTGATTTTTTGACTGCTGCTTCCATGGGTGTTGGTTATGGAACCAAGGAAAAAGAAATCCTTGACAGCTTCAATATTTTCTCTATTTCTCATGATGTTGCTGATTGGTCCAGTAATGAGGATTTTTGTTTTATGTTGAGGTGTAATCCATAGTGAAGGCTATAGTCTTTGATCTTCATCAGTAAGAGCTTCAAGTCCTCTTCACTTTCAGCAAGTAAGGTTGTGTCATCTGCATAAAGCAGGTTGTTAATGAGTCTTCCTCTAATCCTGATGCCACATTCTTCTTCATATAGTACAGCTTCTCAGATTATTTGCTCAGTTTACAAATGCATAAGAATGGTGAAAGGATACAATCTCAACACACACCTTATACTGATTTTAAACCATGCAGTATCCTCCTGTTCTGTTTGAATGACTGCCTCTTGGTCTATGTACAGGTTCTGCATGAGCAAAATTAAGTGTTCTGGAATTCAAGCTGGATTCAGAAGAGGACATAGAATGAGGGATATTATTGCTGATGTCAGATGGATCTTGGCTGAAAGCAAAGATCACCAGAAAGATGTTTACCTGTGTTTTATTTACTATGCAAAGGCATTCAACTGTGTGGATCATAGCAAATTATGGATAACATTGCAAATTGCTTCCTCTAGAACTGTTTTAATATTGTTTCAAATAAAATAAATTGTAGACAGTACATCCTTTTCAGGTATCATTATTATGAGTGCTCTAGAATACATGTCAAAAATATTTTTTTTAATGAACACATATATCGTATTTAATAGGCAATGGTATTTTAAAATATTAGCTAAGTCAATTTAAAAAAAGAATGATTGGAACATTTAAGGGTAGATAGCAATTGAATTAACTGTAATTTTTGTACTATGTTCAAACATTTCCTTTCTGATGTTAGAAATCATTTTGCTTGAGAGAACTGAATTTTGAAAAAACTGTGTATCATATAATGTATTGCGTACCCAATAAATTTCTATTACATTTTTGGCTTTCTAAAAATCCTAACATTCAGAAGATAATACTGTGTCAAGATCATTGCTAATATTAAATGCTTACTATGGTGTCATCTTTTCATTTGTGTACAAATCTTTTATCACTGTATTATTTCTTGGAGACTGTCACATACAAAGTTTAGAATGTTAGAAAGACTACAGCAAGTATCTCCAGTTTGTGCTGTCTAGAACCTTCTAATAATCACATTCCAATTTTTTCTGTTTACTTGCTTCTGTTTGAGTTTAATCAGTCTTCCAGTGTTGTGTGACTTGCTCTTGCTCTTGTTGGTGCCACCGAGATGGTTCCGACTCATAGCGACCCTATGTACAATAGAACAAAACACTGTCCAGTCCTGCATCATCCTCACAATCATTGCTATGTTTCAGCCCATTCTTGTAGCCACTATATCAATCAATCTCATTGAGGGACTTCCTCCTTTTCAATGATCGTTTCCTTTACCAAGCATAATGTCCTTCTCCAGGGTCTGATACCTCCTGATAACGTTTCCAAAATACGTGAAACAAAGTCTCACCATCCTCTCTTCTTTTTTTTTTTGGTGAGAATGTAAATTGTTATAAGTTTGTTTTGTTTTAAGTTTTTTTTATTGCACTTCAGATGAAGGTTTACAGAACAAACTAGCTTCTCATTAAACAATTAATACACATATTGTTTTGTGACATTGGTACCAACCCCACGACACATCAACACTCTCCCCTTCTCAACCTTGGGTTCCTTATTACCAGCTTTCCTGTCTCCTCTTGCCTTCTAGTCTTTGCCCCTGGTTTGGTGTGTTCATTTAATATTGCTTTGTTTTATGGGCCTGTCTAATATATAGCTGAAGGGTGAACCTCAGGAGTAACTTCATTACTGAGCTAAAAGGGTGTCCGGGTGCCATACTCTCAGGGTTTCTTCAGTCTCTGTCAGGCCAGTAAGTCTGGTCTTTTTTTGTGAGTTAGAATCCTGTTCTACGTTTTTCTCCAGCTCTGTCTGGGACCCTCTATTGTGATCCTTGTCAGAGTAGTCTGTGGTGGTAGCCAGGCACCATCTAGTCGTGCGGAAGTAAGTCTAGTGGAAACTCTTCACCATCCTGTCTTCTAAGGAGCACTCTGGTTATACTTCTTCCAAGACAGATTTGTTCGTTCTTCTGGCAGTCCATGGTATATTCAATATTTTTGGCTAACACCATAATTCAAAGGCATCAATTTTTCTTCAGTCTTCCTTATGCATTATCTAGCTGTCACATGCATATGAGGTGATTGAAAAAACCATGGCATGGGACAGGCACATTTTAGTCTGAAAAGTGACATCTTTGCTTTTTAACACTGTAAAGAGGTCTTTTGCAGCAGATTTTCCTAATGCAATACATCATTTGATTTCGTGACTGCTGCTTCCGTGAGTGTTAACTATGGATCCAAGAAAAAAAAATTCTTGACAACTTCAATATTTCCTCCGTTTATCGTGATGTTGCTGATTGGTCTAGTACTACGGATTTTTGTTTTCTTTATGTTAAGGTGTAATCCACAGTGAAGGCTGTAATCTTTGATCATCATCAGTAAGTGCTTCAAGTCTTCTTCACTTTCAGCAAGAAAGGATGTGTCATCTGCATATAAAACCAAAAAATCAAACCATTGTTGTCGAGTTGATTCTGACTCATGGTGACCCTACAGGACAGAGTAGAACTGCCCCATAGAGTTTCCAAGCAGTGACTGGTGGATTTGAACTGCCAACCTTTTGGTTAGCAGTTGTAGGTCTTAACCACCGTGCCACCAGGGCTCTGCATATAGGAGGTTGTTAATAAGTTTGCCTCCAATCTCAATGCTGCATTCTTCTTCATACGTAATACAGTTTCTCAGATTAGTTACTCAGCATACTGATTGAATAAGTATGGTGAAAGGATACAACCCCAATATAGATATTTTTCCTGATTTTAAACCATGCAGTATCCCCTTGTTCTGTTCGATTAACTGCTTCTTGGTTTATGTACAGGTTCCACATGAGCACAGTTAAAGTTAAGTGTTCTGGAACTCTCATTCTTCACAATGTTATCCATAATTTGTTACGATCCACACAGTCAAATGCCTTTATATAGTCAATAACACACAGGTAAACATCTTTCTGGTATTCTCTGCTTTCAGCCAAAATTCATCTGACACCAACAATGATATCCCTTATTACACATCCTCTTCTGAATCAGGCTTGAATTTCTGGCAGTTCCTTGTCAATGTACTGCTGAAATGTTTTTGAATGATCTTCACCATAATGTTACTTGCGTGTGATATTAATGATACTGTTTGATAATTTCTGCATACCATTGGATGAACTTTCTTTGGAATGGGCACAAATATGGATTTCTTTCAGCTGATTGGCCAAGCAGCTCTCTTACAAACTTTTAGGCATAGATGAGTGAGGGCTTCTAGCATTGCATCCTTCTGTTGAAATATCTCAGTTGGTATTCCATAAGTTCCTGGAGCCTTGTCTCGTACCAATGCCTTCAGCACAGCATAGACTTCTTACTTCAATCCCATAGGTTCTTAATCATATGCTACTTCTTGAAATGATTGAATGTCAACCATTTCTTTTTGACACGATGACTCAGTGTATTCCTTCCATCTTCTTTTGATGATTCCTGCATTGTTCAATATTTTGCCCATAGAATCCCTCAGTATTGAAACTCAGAGCTTGAATTTTTTCTTCAATTCTTCCAGCTTGAGAAATGGTGAGTGTGTTCTTTCCTCTTGGTTTTCTAACTCCAGGTGTTTGCATATTTCATTATAATTCTTTAATCTGTCTCCTGCAGCCACTCTTTGAAGTCGTCTGTTCAGCTCTTGTACTTCATCATTACTTCCTTGTGTTTTAGCTACTGTATGGTCAAAAGCATGTTTCAGAGTCCCTTCTGACATTCATTTTGGTCTTTTTTTTCTTTTCTTTTTTGTGTTTTTAATGACCCTTTTCTTTCTTCATGTATGATGTCCTTGATGTCATCCCACAACTCATCATTATTGTTTAGTGCATCAAATTATTCTTGAGATGGTCTCTAAATTCAGGTGGGATATACTCAAGGTAGTACTTTGGCTTTCATGGACTTGTTTTGATTTTCTTTAGCTTCAGATTAAACTTGCATATGAGCCCCCTAGCTTTCTTACGACTGACGATATTGCATTTCTCCATCACCTCTTTCCACATATTGTTGATTTAATTCCTGTGTATTCCATCTGGTGAAGCCCATGTGTATGGTCACCAGTTATGTTGCTGAAAAAAGATACTTGCAATGAATAAGTCATCAGTCTTGCAAAATTCTTTCATGTGATCTCCAGAGTCATTTCTATCACGAAGGTCATATTTTCCAACTACAGATCCATCTTTGTTTCCAACTTTCACATTCCAATCTCCAAAAATTATCATTGTTTCTTGATGGCATGTCTGATCCATTTCATACTGTAGCTATTGGTAAAAATCTTCAATTTCTTCATCTTTGGCATTAGTGGTTGGTGTGTAAATTTGAATAATAGTGGTATTAACTTGTCTTCTTTGTAGTCATATGGATATTATCCTATCATTAACAGTGTTGTATTTCAGGACAGGTCTTGAAATGTTCTTTTTCGACTATGAACATGATGCTGTTCCTCTTCAGCTTGTCATTTCTGGCGTAGTAGATCATATGATTGCCTGATTCAATGTGGCCAATACCAGTCCATTTCAGCTCACTAATGCCTAGGATATCTATCTTCAAGCATTCCATTTCATTTTTGACAGCATCCAATTTTTCCAAGATTCATACTTCATTCATTCCAGATTTCAATTACTAATGTATGTTTGTAGATATTTCTTCTCCTTTTGAGTCTTGCCACATCAGCAAATGAGGGTCCTGAAAGTTTTATTCCTTCTGTGTCATTAAGATTGACTCTACTTTGAGGAGGCAGCTCTTCCCCAGTCATATTTTGAGTGCTTTCCAATCTGATGGGCTCATTTTCTGGCACTATGTCAGATAATGTTCCACTGATCTACATGAGGTTTTCAGTGGCCAATTTTTCAGAAGTAGATCACCAGGTCCTTCCTCCCAATGTGTCTTAGCCTGGAAGCTCACTGTAACCTGTCCACCATTAGTGACCCTGATGGTATTTGAAATACCGGTGGCATAGCTTGCAGCATCACAACAACACATCAGCCACCACAGTATAACAAACTGAAAGACAAGTATGGCTATGTAACTTAGACCTGAAAATTGGGAGTATTTCATTTGCTTTGCTACGCTGACAGTTAAGCAATGGACACACAACCCAAACTGAGCTTGGCAGATAGAAAGAGATTTTTCTCTAATTTCTGAATTTTGCTCTACTTTCTGAAAAACGTCCTGCAGTCCTGTGAAACCTGAGAGTCTATAAAAACTTGAGATGCTTCAGTCATCTTGTTCCTGTTTGGAACCAGAAATGAGAAAGTAAAACCAAGAAACGGATGAAGATAAAATGATTCCTAATGGCATTGTTTGAGTCCTGAATCCAGGCCTACCACTGGAATTTCTAGTTATGGGACTCCATAAATTTAATTTTGCTTAAGCGAATTTTGATTGGATTCTGTCAACATTAAGTGTCCTGACTAGTACACAGAAACATATTTTAACCTAAAAATATACAGGAGATGTGCCAAACAACACATCTGCTTTTGGTTTCATATGTAACAGAAAAAAATTCTGTGCTGTACAGATTGTGGACCAGAAGCTGAAACAAGGAGATTAAATCTCACAACAAAATTTCAGCTCATCACAGCAAGAAAATCCACGTTTAATATTAGACAACTTAGAATTATTTCCAGTACATAATATAAAGCCTGAAATCAGAACAAGGAATATTAAGGCAGTGTATGGAAATATTCTTCTATCTACTCATGAACTGACCCACTGGGGAATTTATGTCACCTCATAATTTGGCAATAACCTATGACACAAACAAAAGACAGTGGGGGTGAATATTGAGGAGGAAGAGTGTCAGGGGAACAGAAACCTCCTGTAAGAGGGTCTAGGTACTCTCAAGTATGGATGGAAATGGAACACTTTCTATCTCAACATGTTGCAGTGACAAGCCTTCTTTTATGAAATTTATTCAAGGGAGTAGTTGGGAGGTCTTGGATGAAATCAGTATATCCTAGAGAAGAAAAAAGAGAAAAAAAGGGATCACGGTGGCAGAATGAGTACATTTGAAGGAAGGAATGGTCAGTTTATAAACAAAGCAGTAAGTGATCGTTTTGCACAGACAGCTGACCTAAAACCAGCTAGCTGGATGTACAGGGAAGCTAGAAATGCCCTACTGTGTGGCATGAAGCTGTTCAAGTGAGTGCTTTTTTTAAATCTACTCTGGAGGGAGGGGGAGTCCTCTGGATGACACAAACAGTTAAGCGACTGATTACTAACCAAAAGTTTGAACCCATCCAGAGGCACCTTGGAAGAAATTCTGAAAGGTCATAGTCTTGAAAACCCTGTAGAGGACAGTTCTCTGCAACACGTGGGGTCTCCATGAGTTAAAACCGACTTAACAGCCATTGGTTTGTTTGGTTAGTAGGTTTTAGTGAGGAGGGAGGAAAGTGGTAAGAATGGATGATGTTTTACCAGGGCAGGAGGTGGTAGAGCAGCTTTTGGTCTACATGTACGCCTCTGCCCTCATCTTGGGACCCTAACTATAGGGTAACAGTAAGTGAATGACACTATTTTATTATACTATAGAGGCAACATGAGACAAGGAATTTTCTGGGAAGTGAGAAGACTTGGATTGTCTTTTATCTAATCTGCTCTGAATCCAAGCCATGGTTAGATTCATTTCCAAGAACCCCTCTATCTGCCACTCCCAATCAGCAATGGAACTACAGAAGACTGACTACAAAAGCCTAAGGAAAACCACCAGAAAAAGTGTGACTCTCGGGCAGAAAATGACTGAAGTGGACTGAGGAGTAATAGCGGAAGAGAAGATAAAAGATTCTAATAGAAAGGGATTTTTGCTTACTGGGAAGGTATGGCCAAGTAGGTGATTTGAAGTTACAGAGGTAACGTCTAAAGATCTCTGAAGAAATGGACCTGGTAGAGATAGCAGTGTGAAGCTGTTTATGGTGTAGTAACAGCACTTCCAAATATCCAACAATCTGAGAACTCTATGGATTGTACTGTCTCATTTGAAGCTAAATTAAAGAATTCTTTTTTCTTTCTCACTCCAGACACTCCCTAAGATCTATTTTCAGTTGTTGAACATTCTTACCTAACAAATAATGCATTATTCTTTCTTTTGGTTGTTTTTAATAAACGACTGCATTTATCTGTATTAGTACTATTTACCTTATCAGTTTTTAGAAACTGGAAACGTTGACCATATGACACAATATATAGGTTCTAGGACCATGATGGAGCCCTGGTGGCACGTGGTTGAGAGGTCAGCTGCTAGTCAAAAAGTTGACAGTTCAAATCTACCAGCCACTCCTTGGAACCTCTATGGGGCAATTCTAGTCTGTCCTACAGGGTCGCTGTGAGTTGGAATCAACTGGATGGCAATGGCTTTAGTAACTGGTTTAGGACTATGATATATGTGGGTAGACATTTGATAAGCGCTTTTGGTGCTAATTTTGATAAAATTGATGCACAAAGTAATAATTCCTTTTAACCTCAGAAAAAGAGTGATGCTCAATCTCTAAAAGAAGGACAAAGGAATAAAAATGGGCCTGATAAAGGTATTATAAAATATAATTTCCTTTTCACTTCACCTTACTGAAAATTTATTATCCAATAAATTCTAGTGAAAATCATGTCTGCTGAGGATTTTGGTGACTTAGTGAGGCAAGCTGTGACAGATTGTGTTTCAGATATTGTTATTTCTGATGTCTTGTAAAATCAAATTCAATAAAGTATAGGGTTTTATATCATACTCTGCCTTAGGAGCAACTTGTGTCTTTAGGATTCACTGAATAATACTAAATAACTTAGACTTTGTTTTTTGCATTAAAAAAATATTTATACTTTCATAGAGTTTTACAGTTTACAAAAGCACACATGCACATACATATATAAATATATGTATGTATATATATGTATATAAAAAACCAAACCCATTGTCATCGAGCAGATTTCGACACGTAGTGACCCTATAGGACACAGTACTGCACCATAGGGTTTCCAAGGAGCAGCTGGTAGATTCAAACCACTGACCTTTTGGTTAACAGCCATAGCTCTTAGCCACTGCATCACCAGGGCTCCGTATATATATATATATACATGTATATATATATATATATACATTGTATAAAAAAAAAGTTACTATGTGTGAGTTTTTACCCCATGATTCTTAAATCCTTGGTGAAGTGGGGCAAAAAAGAAAACTGGAATGTATTTCATCAGTCTATAAGATAAAACTGTTAATATTCTAGATATGGTATTATTTTAAACCAAATAACCTAAATTCTGAGAAATATACTGTTGTATTACTATTATGTTATGTTGTTTTGTTAGGGCCATGGGGACAGAGCATAAAATTGTGAATGATCATGAGGTTTCTCCAGAAGGAAAATGGACATTCTCACTATCATTCAGGCCTCAGAAAAAAGTGAGGACTCAGGATGCAAGTCTTAGTTTTAGGTGAGGGAAAAATTTCCTTTACTATATAAGGTTGCTCAGAAAATTAGTCCGACTCCCAAGTGTGGAGCTCTGGGAGAATCTCAGTGTTGCGGTCTGAAGGTTCAGATACTCCTGACCACATGAAGGACATTGAGGCAGGATAAAGAACTCTAGAATAGGGTGGAGTCCATGTACTGTTGTAAATCAGTTTCTGTGTTGTATTTCCCTGGAATTTGGTTCACAGAAGCTTCCGAAAATATTCTTAAAATGTATGGCCTAGCCTCAGCTGTGCTTTTAGAATTAGCATTTCCAAATCAGATACTGTCCTGTGCACTAATTAAGGCAGTAATTGTGGGGATGGATAAGTCCAAAATTCACAGGTCAGGCAACAGGCTGCAACTTCCAGCAGCCTTGCATCTAAAAATCTGTAGGTCAGGTGAAAGACTGGCAGAATATCTGTGTTACAGTCTTGAGACAGAAACCTTCTCCCTCAGGAAAACCTCAGTTTTTGCTCTTAAGACCTTCAGCTGATTGAATGAGGCCCACCTATGTTATGGAGGACAATCTGCTTTACTTAAGATCAACTGACATAAATGTTAATAACATGTAAACACCTTCATAGCAACTTCTAAACTATTTGTTGACCAAACAACTGGGCATCATAGCATAGCCAGTACACACATAAAACTAACCATAACAATTGCCATTGTCTTAGTTTAGGCCATCTTTATCTCTTGCCAAATTATCACCACAACCAGCTAAATGGAACCCCTGACCATCTTATGCAATGTGGCCAAAATATTCAAAATGTGAATCTAATTGTGAAATGTCTTTTTAAAACTCCTCAATGGCTATCTCCCCATTGCACAGGTCATGGTTTACAAAACCCTTACTGATTTGGTTGTTGTTTAGATACCAACACTCATCTCTCCGCGCTTCACCTTTGCCTCAATTAGCACATCAAACTACTTGCAGCACCATTAATACTCCATGCTCTTTCTTCCTTCCAAGTTTCTGCATATGCTATTTCCTCTTCACAGAATCTTCCACCTCCCACCCTCTCCCATCATAGAAATTTTCTTTGTAATTTAGTCACATCTTTCTCTCAACAGAACCTCTCTCTCTGAAGTAATCCCTAACATATACATTAGAATAGATTAGGTCTTCAGCTTTCCTCTACAGTGATACTCTATATTGGAACTGCTTATTATTACTTTAAAAAAAAGCTAAATTTTGTTCACTGTTGTATCCCCAGCTTCTAGCACCATGCCAGAATCATAGTTGTTGTTGTTGTTAGATGCCGTCGAATCAGCTTCGACTCACGCCAACCTTATGTGTAACAGAGCAAAATGTTGCCTGGTCCTGTGTTATCCTAACATTTACTGTTATGCTTGAGCCCATTGTTGCAGCCACTGTATCAATCAATCTCTTTGAGGGTCTTATTCTTTTTTTGGCTGACCATCTCCTTTACCAAGCACAATGTCTGTCTCCAGCAATTTGTCTCTCCTGATGACATGTTCAAAGTAAGGGAGAAAAAAATCTTGCCATCTGTCATGGATTGAATTGTGTCCCCCAAAAATAATTGTATCAATTTGGCTAGGCCATGATTCCCAGTATTGTGTCATTGTCTACCATTTTGTCATCTGATGTGATTTTCCTATGTGTTATAAATCTTATCTCTATGATGTTGATGAGACGGGATTAGCAACAGTTACGTTAATGAGGCAAGACTCCATCTACAAAATTGGGTTGAGTCTTCAGACAATCTCTTTTCAGATATAAAAGAAAGAAGCGAGCAGAGAGGCATGGGGGCCTCATACCACCAAGAAACAAGAGTCTGGAGAGTATCTCATCCTTTGGACCTGGGGTCCCTGCACTGAGAAGCTCCTCAACCAGGGGAAGATTGATAACAAGGATCTTCCTCCAGAGCTGACAGAAAAAGACAGCATTCCTGTCATGGACTGAATTATGTCCCCCCAAAAATGTGTGTATCAATTTGGCTGGGCCATGATTCCCAGTATTGTGTGGTTGTCCTCCATTTTGTGATTGTAATTTTGTGTTAAAGAAGATTGTAACACCCATTCTAAAGTCACATCCCTGAT
>NW_004444234.1:28342-35648 GCF_000243295.1 Trichechus manatus latirostris | reverse complement strand
GCACCACTTTTTATCTTACAAGAGATAAAAGGAAACGGAAGCAAGCAGAGAGCTGGGGACCTCATACCACCAAGAAAGCAGTGCCAGGAGCACAGCTCGTCCTTTATACCTGAGGTTCCTGAGGTGAGATGCTCCCAGACCAAGGGAAGACTAATGCATCACAAGGAACTTTCTCCAGAGCCAACAGAGAGAGAAAGACTTCCCCTGGAGCTGATGCCTTGAATTTGGACTTGTAGCCTACTAGACTGTGGGAGAATAAATTTCTCTTTGTAAAAAGCCATCCACTTGTGGTATTTCTGTTATAGCAGCACTACATAACCAAGACACCATCCTTGCTTCTAAGGACCATTCCGGCTGTCCTTTCTCCAAGACCTATTTGTTTATTCTTCTGGAAGTCCATGGTATATACAATATTTTTTGTCAATCACACAATTTGAATGCATTGATTCTTCTTTGGTCTTGCTTTTTCATTGTCCCACTTTGGCATGCATATGAGGCTATTTAAAATACCATGGCTCGGGTCAGGTGTGACTTAGTTATCAAAGTCACATCTTTGCTTTTTAACACTTTAAAGTAGTCTTTTGCACCAGATTTTCCCAGTGCAATACCTCGTTTGATTTCTTGACTGCTGCTTCCATGGGCAAGTTGATCCAAAAAGAATGAAACCCTTTGACAACTTCAAGTTCTTCATCGTTCATTATGATGTTATTTATTGGTCCAGTTGTGGGGATTCTGGATACTTTTCTGAAGCAGATCTGAAGACCCTTTTTCTAGTCTGTCTTAGTCTAGAAGCTCTGCTGAACCTGTCCAGTACAGGTGACTCTACTGGTATTTGATTTTACCCCGGACTGCCAGAAAAATGAACACATCTGTCATAGAAGAAGTACAGTCAGAATGCTCCTTAGACGCGAGGATGGCGAGATTTTGTCTCAGAACTCTGGACATATCAGAAGGGACCAATCCCTGGAGAAGAACATCGTGCTTGGTAAAGTAGAGGGTCAGCAAAAAAGAGGAAGACCCTCAATGAGATGGACTGACACAGTAGCTGCAACAATGGGCTCAAACATAGCAATAATTGCAAGGATCGCACAGGACAAGGCAGCCATTTGTTCTGTTGTAGGTAGGGTCACTATGAGTTGGAGCTGACTTTACAGCACCTAACAATAACTGGTATTTGAAGGAGCCTTTGTTGTGCAATGGTTAAGTGCTCTGCTGCTAACGAAATGGTTGGCAGTTTGAAGTCATCAGCTGCTCCGAGGGAGAAAAGACCTGACGATCTGCTCCCATAAAGATTATAGTATAGCTTAGGAAACCCCATAGGGCAGTTTACTCTGTCCTATAGGGTCAATATGAGTCAGAATTGACTTAACACACAACAACAACAACAACTGCTATTTGAGATACCGGTTGCATAGCTTCCAGCATCATAGCAACACCCAAGCCAACACAGTACAACAAACTGGCAAACGGGGAGTGGAGATGCATAGTAGATGTTCAAAAAAACGTTAGTTGGATAAATTAATGAATTTTTTCATTACTGGCACAGCTACCCTGAAAAAACGTTAGTTGGATAAATTAATGAATTTTTTCATTACTGGCACAGCTACCCTGTGAGTTAGATGCAATTATTATCCTATTTTACAACCAGGAAAACTGAAGGTAAGAAATATTACCTCTGTAATGTTGCAGAGATAGTAAATGACACAACAGGATTCAAAATTGGAACTTTTCACTACATAAATTTAAACGCAATACTTTCTCTACTATACTGCACTGCCTATAGTTTTCATGGTCTATAGCGTTGCTCTACAATAATGTCATTTTGCTAGAAGATCATAATCTAGATGTGGAAATTCCATATTGCAGGGATGTTATTACAGAAGAAAGAGTACATATCTGAATAGGGTATGTTTGTCCAAGTGGTTCTCATACTGTAAAAACTTGTTGCTGTCAAGTCGATTCTGACTTATAGCGACCCTATAGGACAGAGTAGAACTGCCCATTGGGTTTCCAAGGAGCAGTTGGTGGATTCAAACTGCAAACCTTCCGGTTAGCAGCCGATATCTTAACCACTGCGATTACCTGAAAGACTTGTTAATACACAGATTGCTTAAAAATGGTAAGGGAGGTTAAAGGGGAGATTATTCACATCTAATTCTACAGCTCTACTTGTGGAAAACCTACAAGTGACCTTCACTAAATCTTTTCTTCTTTTATGCTTTTATTTTTTTTTTAAATTTATTTCTGTATTTTCCTTATGTAGTACATTAGTGATAAAAGAGAAGTCTGAACCAATCAGAAACTCAGAAAGGAGGTCCAAACAAGGCTCAAAACTAGTATTGGCAAGAATTCATCTAGCTACTACCAAATTTATTCTGGCAATCCAAAGAGTCTGGGAGTGTGCGAACCACAAATATGGCCACAGTGGCCACATTCCAGGCTCTGCTGTTTTCACGGGACGTCTTGAATAATAAATGACCAGAAGTCTTGGACAGGTGGCCATATTCTTCCCACACCCAGGCATGAAAGAGATATAAATTGGGGAGAAACTCAGAGATGGAAACTTAATAGACTTTAGGCTGATTACAGATGCAAAAAAATGATATTTGCCAAAGAAAAGACTGGACAAAACTCCACCCCACCAGATTATCTCAATTGAAGACCCTAGTTCCTTTTTATTTCATCGTTAAATTTAAAAATTCTTACTCCAAATGTTTGTTTGTTTTACTGGTTTGTTTCCTTTCATGCATCTGCTCATTTGTTTAAGTAAAACCATCTAGTTTTCACTTCTGTTTCCTCTAGTTATAATATCACATCTGCGTACCATATTTATTTCTAATTGATTTGTGATAAATGGGAATTTCATGCCTAACCCTTTAAGTTACAGTTTGGAGTTAGTTTGCGTAATTAAAAAACAAAATTTTACACTCTTGCTTTTTTCTAAGTTTCTAGGACCACAAAGAACTTGGATTATTTTTAATCTGTTTCTTTCTTCTTTTGACTTTGGCCTCCCTAGGAAACTTATACTGTATATTCATTGCATGGCATAGGGTCAAGTAGTACTGCTAGTGTAGTAGACTGGCATCTGCACTCCCAACTTGCAAAATGCTGGCCACAGTGGATCAGAAGAAACTACTATTTAATGTTAATGAAATAAAAGTAACCAAGGCTATGTATTTTACACAAGGCTATCACAGCTATCAGAGTGCTCCATATCAAATAATTTCCAAAGTAACCTCTGAAGAATCTTTTTATAATAAGCTTTATAATCAACAATTCTAAAAAAGAAAAAGGTAAAATGACTTTATAATAAGTGGTCTTTCCACTGAATACATATCATTGTCACTCCACTGGCGTAGTCCATGTTTCCTTCCACAAATGTGCTCCTCTGCTCGTGGGACCACCTGCCCTAGCTTGGTGGCTTCTCTCAGCCTCAGCCCTCCAAAAGTTTCATAAACATTACAAAGGGAAGCCCCTAGTGTTCTTAATCTAACATGGGACTACATTGCCTTTCAGAGAGGTGTTGTCAGGACAGTAAATGCCAAGTTGGAGCTGGGTCCTCTTAACACCTATTTCCTTCTGGGGAGCATTGATAAAATGCTATGGTTCTCTTTCTTTAGTGTGCATCAAAATCACCTGGAGAACTTGTTAATATACTGATTGCCAAGCTTCAACTCCAGAGATTCTGGTTCAGTAGGTTTGAGATATTGAAAAAAAAAAAAACCTCTTTAAGGTCGAGTCAGTTCTGACTCATAGCGACCCTGTAGGACAGAGTAGAACTGCTCTATAGGGTTTCCAGGGAGCAGCTGGTGAATTCATACTGCCAACCTTTTAGTTAGCAGCCGAACACTTAACCACTGCACCACCAGGTTTGAGATGGAGCCTGAAATTTTCCATTTCTTATAAGTGATATTAGTGGCTCAACAGTTAAGCTCTCGGCTGTTAATCAAAAGGTTGGCAGTTCTAACCCACTCAGCCGCTCCACAGTAGAAACACTTGGTGAGCTGCTCCCATAAAGACTGTTGTTGAGTATGCCATAAAGTTGATTCTGACTCATAGCAACCTACAGAACAGAATAGAACTGTTCCATAGGTTTTGAAAGTTGTAATTTTTATGGAAGCCAATTACCACGTCTTTCTCCCTGGGAGCAGCTGGTGGTTTGAACCACCAACCTTTCGGTTAGCAGCCAAGTGCTTAACCACTGTACCCCCAGGGCTCCTCCAGTAAAGATTACAGGCTAGAAAATCCTATTGAGGAGTTCTACTCTGTCACATGGGGTCACTATAAGTTATAAATCGACTCATCGCACCTAACAACAACACAATATGTGATATCAATGTTGTTGGGCTAAGGATCACACTTTGAAAACAACTGTGGTGGAAGGAGTACCAATTGCAGAAGCAGAGAGGCTTGATTTGGAATAACAACTGCATTATTTGCTAGCTGTGTGGCATTGAGCAAAAGACTTAATGTCTCAAATCCTCAGCTTAGTAGCCTGTATATGTTAAAGATGACAATCAATACCACGTAGGGTCATTCTGGAGATTCAATAAAATTAAAAATACACTCACACACACACACACACAAACGTCATCTAGCTCAGTATATGGCTAAAGGACGTAGTCTTATAAATGTTTGTCCTCTTTCTTCCCATTATCTCTGGATCAAGAAGGACTCATTCTGAAGTCAAATCACTTGGTCTCTTCACAAAGAAACAACTCCCTCTCCACTCTATTACTTAAACAAATTCAGTGTCACTGACTCAACCTCAACATAGGTGCTGTTTTGCTTAAATATATTGTTAGCAATACTTTCCCTAAGAAATACTGCTTGTTTTTCCAAGTGCTGTCAAAAGACTCCAGCTGCCCCCAATTGAGCTTTTTAAGTTCTCTGTTAAAATGACAAAAGGTTTCCAAATGACAAACATTGATCACTGACATTAAACTCACCTGAGGGTGGCATGTTTAAGGGTTCCCAAACCCTGCCTATCTTTGAAAGATCCTTTGCAGTCAAGCTGATTCCAAATCATAGCAACCCAACAGGACAGGGCAGAACTGCCCCATAGAGTTTCCAAGGAGCACCTGCTGGATTCAAACTGCCAGCCTTTTGGTTAGCAGTCGTAACTCTCAACCGCTATACCACCAGGGTTCTCCTATCTTTGAAAGCCTTCCTAAATAATACAAATCAGCTTGCTCAGAAAGAAATTCAGACCTGTTACTTCTCAAAGAAGGAAAATGTAGCCAAGCAAGTTTTTCTGCTAGGTTTTTTTTTTTTTTTTCCCTCCCTTTTGAGTGTAGTTTTGAATTGAATCAAGTAAATTTGTGTTGACCAACAGAATTGTGATTTCTCCAAATTTTTCTTCAGTTACCAAATTTCCATTTTGAATCTTAATTTGATTTCATATTGGTTGTTAGTATGTAATACATGAACAATAGAAGTAGAGAGCAATGAGATAAGGATAGAGAAAAATGACAAGTACCTAATCACAATTCCAATCTTTTTACAAGGTGTTACGCTGAAGCATTTTCTATACATCCTCTCATTTGATCTTACAATAACACTGTAAAGTAGAAAAGTATCTCATCTCCATTTTATATATGAATTCACTGAGGTTATTAGAACCAAAGTAAGAGATAAAGCAAATTCATGCACCTAGTAAGTAGCAAAGCCAGTATTCCCACTGAGCTCTTTAATGATTTTACTGTTAATCATTATAACAAACACCCTCTTTTATTGTCACCTAAGAATGAACCCCTAAACAATCTCTTATGGAGCCCTGGTGGCGTAGTGGTTAAGAGCTCAGCTGCTAACCAAAAGGTCAGCAGTTCAAATCCACCAGCTGCTCCTTTGAAACCTTCTGGGGCAGTTCTACTCAATCACATGAGGTCATTATGAGTCAAAATCGCCTGGACAGCACGTAGTAACAACATTTAAGTCATGATTTTTAACAGTATAATTAAGTTAAAATGCATTTGAAAACTGCAGAACATGCTTATACTGTGCAACTTCTTATTCCCAAAGATCTTGAATTTAAACAGTCAGTATTATAATCTATTTAAATGAATATGAGAAACATCACCCAGAAGGCTTATACTATGATGATTAAATTTAACACAAAAAAGGAAGCCTGTCTTTTTCTATATCTATCAACAACATCTCTTACATGTAATTGAGTCACAAAATGTAATAATTCACCAGAAAATTTTAAATGTCTGCAATTATCCTCTAGGCTGTAGGCCCAGTCATATAATTACAACCAGAATTGTCTGGTTACAAAAATGTTTAGGGAAACCAAAAGAAGTTGATAATTTCTGAAGACAATGCCCAATTATTTCCCTTTGAGAGATGGTGCTAAAGAACAGTATGGAGGGGAGGTGAGAAACTTGAGCTTTGGAAAAAGACTGCTTATGTTCCAATTATTTCCTCAAAATTGATCTGTGACCTCTCTGCAAGTTATTTGCTGTCTCTCATCCTCATATTATCCATTTATTAAATGGAAATAATGACAGTAATCTCTGGACAATTATTACCAAGGGAATAAAATAAAATAATCCATGTAGGATGTGCTGAAGAATGCCTGTTAATAATTAAGCACTTCATGTATGCTACTGAGTATTATCATTACCGCTATTATTGCCACTAAGATGTGCTATGATATCTCAAACTCAAAATGTCCAAAATTCAACTCATTCTCATGCTTTCCACATCTGTTCCTTCTTGTCTAATCTTTACCCTTAAAAATAGGATCATAATTCAACCATTCCCTCAAGTTTCAAGTCCAGGAAAGATCTACTTTTTCCTTAATCACAGTATATATTCTGTAATCACTTGGTCTTCATGGCTCTTCTTTAATTTCTCTCAAATTTACCTTTTCCCCTCCATGTCTTCTAACATTGACTTAATTCAGGCCTGCATCATTTCTCACCTGATTACTGCAATAGCTCCTTTCTTCTGATCTTACTTTCTCCAATATGTTCTCTTCAACGTTGCCAAATAGTAACTCTTTAAAATAATTATCAATTTATTTTATTTTTAATAATTATATAAACCAAAAAACAAAACCCATTGCTGTCAAGTAGATTCCAACTTATAGCATCTCTGTAGGACAGACAGAGTAGAACTGCCCCATAGGGTTTCCAAGGCTGGTGGATTTGAATGGCCAACCTTTTGGTTAGCAGCCAAGCTCTTAACCACTGCACCTCTAGGGCTCCAAAGAATTATATAGCGACTTCTAATGAAGGGACTTCAGGTTTCTGTTCAAACATGGCAAATCGAACACATGTAATTATGTCTATTCCTTCCTAAA
>NW_004444234.1:6012-6996 GCF_000243295.1 Trichechus manatus latirostris | reverse complement strand
TTTAAGTCTAAGGTGTGTCTCTCGTAGACAGCATTTAGATGGATTGTGTTTTTTTAATCCATTCTGCCACTCTCTGTCTCTTTATTGGTGGATGGGTTTTGTAGCCTGACTACGGATACCCGGTGTTATTGGCTGCAAGGACTGGGAGGCACCCTTACTCTTGGACCCCTGTTGCAGGTGGCTAGGTGATATGGGTGGAGCCAACAGTCCTCAGGACCCTGATGTGGGTAGCTGAGGACCTTGCTTAATGTGTAGAGCAGTGTCGAATATCACGAACCTACCACTTCACCATATAGCTGATATAGTTGAAGCTAGGCTTCAGATATATACCCTGTTGTACTGTGGTAATGAGGGCCTACACTGTTGAGATGGGCCCACACATGTTTATGCAGTGGTGAAAGACATTCAAAGTCTGTGGACCCTTTATTCTTGTGCCTAGGCAAAGGAGCTGTGCCTACGCTTAATTCTCAGCTTAGGGGAGCTGGCAGATTATTTTTTCCTGTTTGTTAATTTGTTCCCTCTCCAAAGCCAGGAGAAAGGCTCAGGGAGCAAGATAGGTCCCACTTTGGGCCCAGGGGACTTGGCAATAGCTGACTCCTGCCCAGGACCCAGTGCAGAGCCGGTGGGGGGGGAAATGGCAGAGAGATTTTTTCCCAATGGGGGTGATTTTTGATGCTCGTGGTAGGTCAGAAGCATGTTCTTATCTTTTGCTGATTGAGCGTTGCTTTTCACTGGTTCTGGAGGTGTCAGTAGACTCTCTGCCACTGGGTCTCTCCCAATGTTGAAAACACCTCCCAAGCGCCACTGCTCACCTCACCGTGCATGCCAGCTGATCCAGCCTGAGGAGTGCCAGCTTCAGCCGGGTCAGGTCTGGTAACTCCTCACTGCTTCCAAACCATCTCTCCCTCCCCCTGCCACTCAGTCTGATTCCTCAACTTTCTGTTTTATGTTCAGGGCTCCTAGATTGTCATATATAATCAATTC
>NW_004444234.1:0-5440 GCF_000243295.1 Trichechus manatus latirostris | reverse complement strand
AGATGAAAGAATATAGTGACTCCCTGGGAATCATAAAGATATTAGTAGCCATTTTATCCTCTCTTTGTTTCCTGGTTTCTGTGTATATTTTCTGGAATTTTATTATTATTAAAATCTACTTTGCATGTATTTTTTTTTCTCTCTCTGTAATTCTTTTTTCAAATTTTAATTTTTAGCAGAAGGGTTATTTTTTCATAACAAAATATGGTATGCACAAGTGTTAATATTTTTAGTATTTTTATAACTGAAAATAGTATTACTTCAAATTCCCATTTTATGTGACTACAGAAAAGTACATCTAGACATTTTCAAAAAAACTCAGTAACTTCTAGGTTTTATTAATAATTTCAGTTTTAAAATCTGTTGTTTGAGAATAATCCTTTACACCTCCTTTCCCTGCGATTGTATCTAGGGGTGGAACTTGAGTCGGGGGAGCAGGTTTATGTAGCATCTCAGCATCAGGAAGAGGCTACCTTTGGGGGCCATAGTAATCTGTTTATGTTAACGTCAGGTCTTTTCTATCTAGAAACCACATGCTATCATTTCTGTTCTCCTGGGAGGACCATACCTCAGTAATGTGGTGCCCAGAAAGTATGCAGTCTTATCTGTGAACAAAACTGTCACAAAAAATAAGCATGCCTTATACTTTTTATTCATTTGTATGTCAAACAAAAAAATTTTTGTTTAAAAATACAATTGGGTAATTGTTAGTAAAAATCAAAAGATGTACTATCTGTGCCACACTTAGACAATGTCCCTTTATTAAACTTGAAGATCCTTAATAATTATGTACAATTACTATTTTTCCTCTTTGTAAAGAAAAAGATAAAGAAATACAAATTGTGACTCTAAAGTTTTCAAGTACATTCTACTTACATTGAAATTTAATATTATTGCAAAAAAAATTATGATGCTTATAAAGTTCTTAGAAAAATGTTGTCTAAATATTTTTTCCAAGTGAATTAATGAAAAGTATTCTGCATAGCTCAGTGTGTAATATTCTGCATAGCTCTGTGTGTAATTTTGCTAATAAAGAATAGAGAAAATCCTACACATTAAACCTGCCCTAAGTGAAGACCTAGAGTTATGATTGAATGTTATTACCGCTATCATTTTCAAAAACGTGTCAGAATACTTTCCTCAATTTGAAAACAATTTTGTCTACCTCTTATGAAGGTGAGAACTCCAGATTTTCTCAAATATATATATATATGTATATATATATATATATATGTATATATATATATATAAAGAAAAATGTCCACAAGCAGAGGACTGAAACAAATGTGGTAATGTTTCAATGTTATTTAACATTGTTTTTGATAGTGAATTAAGGGTCTGCCCATGGTATATGACTTTATAAAATAATGTTCTTTTTTCCATAAACATAGTATATGAAGATCATATTTAGAGTTGTTAGACATATGAATGTTGCTGTTAGCTGCCATGGAGTCGATTCTGACTCATGGTGACCCCATATGTGCAGAGTAGAACTGCTTCATAGGGTTTTCAAGGCTATGATCTTTTGGAAGCAGATAACCAGGCCTGTCTTCCAACATGTCTCTTCATCAGTTCAAGCCACCAAACCTTTGGCCAGTAATTTAGTGCTTAACCATTTGTGCCATCCAGGACTCCTTGATACATGAATTGTATCATTATTTAGTTGTCAGCACTATTGTGGGTTAGTCCTTATTTTTGTATTTTATTGATCATTTATATAGGAAATTCAGTTGGAAGAAATTAGACATTTATGTTCATTTCAACATCTTACAAGGGAATCTCACAACAGTTTTTAAGCAAATTTTTTAAAGCATTTTGGAGTTTTCTTAAGAAAGAGATAAGTTTCAACAGGAAAGTGGCATTATCATTTATTCTTTCTTATCATCACTAAATATTATTTCAGTTTTGAATATGCACACAGGTACCTGAAAAAACAAAAACAAAAATGATTTTCATTCAAAAATTCACTATAGTATGTTGTGTTTTTAATTTGGATAATTGTGAAAATACTCTCCTTTTAAATGATCATGATAAATTAGAAAAAACAAAAGTATTCTCCTGAATAATCTCTATGAAGGTATGTGATGTTCATTTCCTTGAAAGTATATTATTGATATTAAATATGAATTGTTTTTAGCAAGTAAACTATTACTCAAAAAATGGATCTAATATTTGAACCAGAGATATTTTTGACCATAAGAAATTAAATACCTTACTTACAATAAATTAAATAATAAAATAAATACTTATTGCAAATAAGTTTAAAGGTAGGTACTTTCCAGGTTGGTTCAGCAGCTTAACAATGTCACCAAAGACTGAGTGTTCTTCTACTTCATAATCCTTAGCAAGCTGGCTTTTTGGTTTCAGGCTGTGGCTTCATGGTTTCAAGATACATGTTGCATCTCTTTGTATCATTTTCTCAAGCAAGAACATTGAAAGGATGAAAAAAAGGAAAGATTCTATCCTCCTAGCTCTTTTTATCAAGTGGTGTATCAAATGCCTTCATACACAGTAGATTTTCAGTATACACACAGAAATTTTATGTTATGAATTGAATTGTGTACCACAAAAACATAGTTGAAGTCTTAACCCCCCTACCTGTGAATGTAAACCTGTTTAGAAACAGGCTCTTTGATGATGTTATTAGTTAACTTGAGCTCATATAGGAGTAGGGTGGGTTCTAATCCTGTATCACTGGTGTTCTTATAAGTTGGAGCCCTGGTGGCACAGTTACTACCATCAGAAAGAGTCAACATGGCCAATACCCTAATTTGGATGTCTGACCTCCAGAACTCTGAAACAATACATTTCCATTCTTATAAGCCCAATTTGTGATATTTTATTACAGAAGCACTAGGAAACTATTACCTTTTTGTCTTTTTGGCCAGAGCTATGGCCAAGCTTTGCTGTAAAGTGAGAATCTGACATTTGTAGCCTTTATAATGAGAAGTGAACTTTCGTAGAAAAAAAGAAGAAATTAAATGTCTGTTAGGTAGTCAAAGTGCAGTGTCTGACATTACTTCATTCCTGACTCAATTTGCAGCTTTAAATAGATTTTTAGATTAATCAATCAAAAAGTATAGCAGATTAAGTGTTAACTCATCAAAAAATAAATTATGTGTTTTTTTTTAATTTTACTTAGTTTTAATTTATTTGGAAGACAAAATTTAATTTTCTGTAAAGAAAAACTAATAAAATTTGCAAAATCATATGTAAATATGTCAAATAGCTTATTCTCAATAACTTTAAATATGTGAACTATACTATACCTGAAAAGACAACTAAAAAACTATTAATCAAGCAAAGTTAAGTTTATTTGAATTTCGTCTGTAAAGAAGAACATCACTTTAACAGTCTTAGTAGCATCTCAAAAGGAAGAGTACAAGGAAGGATACTTATAGAGTTTGGGAGTCCAAACTCAAAGTTAAAGACATGGAATTGCTTGGTCTTGAGCTTAGTTTGTGACATTATACTTTAGGATTGGTAGACACGGTGAGGTGAAGGTTTTATTGAGTGAAATCTTCTATGATATAAAAGCTGTTTGCCCAGGTAAGCATTCTATTTTCCTTACAGGAGAGCTGTTTTCCCAGAACAGCAAACTATTTGCCCAGATAAACTGGTTTACAGCAATTTCCTGAAGTAAGCAGTAAAGTTATTTTTTGGTTTAAACTTTTTTCTTCCTGGAAAAAAATGTCCTAAAACAAACACTTTTGTCATATTATCATAGTTGGTCACAGTTTTCTATACTCCCTTGTAATCATTCCTATGCCTGAGCTGGACAATAAATCAATAACATATGAGGACATCAACAATCCAAGTTTGGATCACTGTTTGAGAAACTAGATTCACATAACAATTTCTGGTTGGGATCATTCCAACGTCCATAAAATTTTGTTTTCTTATACTTTTTGGTGGAGGTTTGTTTTGGGGACAGTAGCTACGCAACATCATTTAAGACCCTGGAGCTCATATATTTGAATCTTACAACATGGCAAATATTAAGATAATCATTTTGATCAGAATTTTTCATTTTCTTCTGTACCAGGAACTCAGAGTGCCCAAATTAAACAAGAGAACAGATTCATTCACTAATCTGAAAGGCCCATAGTACAAGATATTGGGGTATTAACCACATCTTATTTATTTCAAGATCTATCCTGAAGTATAATGTTGTCTGAGATAGAATAATATCCATAACCCTACAAGGAAGTCCAACTAACAAGACTACTATTCAATTTAGGCACCGACAAATAATGCAAAAGATGAAGAAATTGAAGATTTTTACCAACTTCTGCAGTATGAAATTAACTGAACATGCAATCAAGATTTACTGATAGGAGACTTCCGGCAAAATGGCTCTCTAGGCAGAAGCACCACGCCGTCCTTCCACAGCAAAGATCTGAGAAACTAAGTGGAACAGAGAAAACAACATTCCTGAAACCCTAAAACATCAAATGCAGAGGTAAAGAACTCAGCCAAGCACCAAACGAAGTGAGAAAACTGACAGACAGTGGAGAGCGAGGAGAGATTCATGCAGAGGTCCCCTACCAACCAAAACAGCGTGGACCTGCCATCTTGGACTCCTATCAGAGACCAGCAAACAGGGGGTACGAGAAAGCAGCTTTCACGGAGCTTCCAGCGGGAGACAAAACAACCAGTAATTTGTGATATACGCTTTCCCACCCCCACCCTTCATCACCCCCACTCGGCCTCCTCTGCTTCCCGTGGCCACAATCTCTTGACCGGGAAACACCAGCTGATTGTATTCCACACACCCGAACGGGCCAGCTCTCTGAGTGCCAAATGTTGGCTACTGGTGTTGCTTTCTTTTACACTTCTTTTGATTTCTTCCTTACCTCTCACCACCTCCCCCTCCTTTCACTCAAATACCTGGCTCCGTGCTCCATCTTTGCTTCTTCCTGAGGGGCTGTGGAGCTCCTTTCGAGTGGGGAGCTGCTTCCCGGTCTGGGCTGCAGTGCTGGTGGGATCCTGGGGCTTTTGTTTGTTTCTTTTCTTTTCCTTTTCTTGAGTTAGGAGCCCTTTCTGGACAGGCAGTGCTGTGTGGCAAGGAGACTACCCCTCAGCTTGCACAGATGGGCAGAGGATTCCTGAGGGTATTTCTTTCTTCGTTGGCTTTTTGTTTTGTTTTGTTTTGTTTTTTTGGGGGGGGGCTTTTCTAGTTCTTTTTTTTTTAATTTGTTTTGCTTTCTTTTCCCTCTTTTTGCCTTTTTGTCTTTCTTCAATACTCAGTTTCTCATCTCTCTATATCTTCCTTCTCTTTCTGTTCCCTGAATACCTGGCATTGTATACCTCTATACCTTCTAGCCAGGCTGTACTGCAACACTTGAGAGCCACTTCCATAGACCTCATAGCTGCACTGGTGGGATCCCTGGGAAATTTGCAGTTCTTTAACCTTTCTGATTTTATTTATTCATTCTTT
>NW_004444233.1:1470858-1473890 GCF_000243295.1 Trichechus manatus latirostris | reverse complement strand
GTTCCTGGCTTAGGGGAGCTGGCAGTTTATTTTTTTCCCTTGTTTATTAATTTGTTCACTCTCCAAGGCTGGGAGAATGGCTCAGGGCATGTGATGGATCCTACATCCAGCCCAGGGGTCTCAGCAATTGCTGAAGCCAGTCCTGGACCCAGCACAGAGCAGGAGCGGGGAGGTAAATGCAAGAGAGCTTTTTCCCTAAAGGGGGTGTTTTTGATCCACATGGTAGGCCGTACGCAAGTACTTATCTTTTGCCGATTCAGGGCTGCTTCTCACTGGTTCTGGGTGGCCGAGTAGACTCTCTGGCACTGGGTCTCTCCAGGTGCAGAATACAAGCCTCCCGAGCACCACTGCTTTCCTGCCTCACCACTCACCTATTAGCTGATTAGGTCTGAAGGGCTCAGGCTCTTGCTGGGTCAGGTCTGGTAACTCCTCGTTACTTCCGAACCGTCTCCCCCTACCCCTGCCACTCAGTCTGGTTCCTCAACTTTGCCTTAGATGTTCAGGGATCCTAGGTTTTCATATATAATTGATTCAATTGTTTTTTTTTTGGGTCTTTGTTGTAGGAAGGTCCACCCGAAGCATCTGAATACTCTGCTGTCTTGGCCTTGCCTCTGCTTTTTAACTTTTTAAAGAGGTCTTTTGTAGTAGCCTTTTTAATGCAATACACATCATTTGATTTCTTGACTGCTGCTTCCAAGAAGAATGAAATCCTTGACAACTTCAGTTTCTTCACCATTTATCATGATGTTATCACATCATTTGATGGTTAAGATTGTATGTCAACTTGGCTAGGCCATGATTTTCAGTGTTTTGGCAGTTGTATAATGTGATCTCTTCCCTGTTGAAATTTGATATGGTATCACCCCCATGATGGAATCTGCTGAGTGGTATTGGTGGGGGTGGGGCCTTTGGCAGCTCACCGCACCCTCAGCCTTCATCTCTCTGCCCTCTGCCAGCTACTTCCTTCCTGCTCGCCTAGCGAAGGTTTTTGCCTCGTTCCAGACCCTGCAGGTACCTCTTGTTGTCTCACCTCCGGTTCTTGGGACTTAAGCTAGCAGCTTACCTGTTGATCTTGGAATTTGTTGATCATCACAGCCTGTGAGCGAGAGTCCTGTTACCTGACCTGCTGATCTTGGGTTTGTCAGTCCCTGCAGGAACGTGAATCAGGAGAAACCTTGCGGTCTTGTCTGCTGATCTTGAAATTTGTCAACCTTCACAGCCTGTGAGCAGGAGCCCTTCTCTCCGACCTGCAGACCTTGGGTTCACCAGCTTCTGCAGCTGCGTGAATGGGGAGAAGCCTCTACCCTAATCCATGGACTTGGGATGTTCTAGCCTCTACAATTGCATAAGCTGTTTCCTTGATATAAATCTCTCTCTATATATATTAAATGCTTTACTGGTTTTGCTTCTCTAGAAAATCCAGCCTAAGACAGATCAGTTGCAAGGATTTTTGTTTTTTTTTTTATGTTCAGGTGTAATCCGTATTGAAGGCTTTAGTCTTTGACCTTCATCAGTAAATGCTTCAAGTTGTCTTCACTTTTGGTAAGCAAGGTTGTTTCATCTGTATATTGCAGGTTGTTAATGAGTCTTCCTCCTATCCTGAGGCCACATTCTCCCTCATATAGTCCAGTTTCTGGGATTATTTGTTCAGCACATAGATTGAATAAATAAGGTGGAAGGCCATAACCCTTCCACACATCTTTTTTATTTTAAACCATGATTTCAAATTAAGAAGGAGAAAAGGAAGAGTAAGGAGGAAAAGTAATAGAAAAGCTGCCATCATCTTACTAGCGAATCAAGCCTTGTTCTGTTTGAACAACTGCCTTAGGCAACCACTAATCTCTTTCTGTCTCTATGGATTTGCTGATTCTGAACATTTCATATAAATGGAATTATATAATATGTGATCTCTTGTGACTGGCTTCTTTCACATGTTTCCAAAGTTCATGTTGTAGGATGTATCAGTGCTTCATTCCTTTGTATGGCTAAATAATTATATTCTGCTGTATGGATCTACCATATATTTTTTATTCAGTCATCAGTTGATACTCATTTGGGTTGTTTTCACTTTTTAGCAATTCCTGTAATATTACCTCACCAATGTCTATGTAATATTGTTGCAATATATCTCTCCTGTTATAGGTAATATCATGAAGCATTTTTTGCTAAACTCCATTTAAAATTATTTGGCTTTATGCATCAACCATCCTGAGAGCACCAAATATTACCTTTATGCAAGAAATATCCTAATTTTTCCCATTCAGAATTTATCTGCTTTTTTCAAATCTGGAGTTGTCTCTGAGAGTTAAAAATAGGCCCTTTGAATTTCTCCAAGGCCTCTCCTTTCCCTATGATTACAGGAGCAATTATCTAGGTTAAGGCAGCTTGTTTAAATAGCAGTCAACTAAAGCATTACTGTGAGATGCTGGGTCTTTGCACATTGAATGAAATAGAACATCATAGATGTTTCCTTAGGTAACAGCAAAGCAGCTAAAAGATTTTTGCTGTTTTTATTTTGTCGTCCAATTTTCTAGGATTTTGTGAGATTAGAGACATCTTTGTTTCCAAAAAGAAGCCGTGGTGGCACAGTGGTGAAAGTGCTTGGCTGTTAACTGAAAGGTCGGTGGTTCGAACCCACTAGCAGAACCTACCAGCCACTTTGTGGGTCTGCTTACGTAAAGATTACAGACTTGGAAACCCTATAAGGCAGTTCTACTCTGTTCTATAGGGTTGCTATGAGTCGGAAATGACTTGATGGCTATGGGCTTGGTTTTTGTTTGTTTCCAAAACATTCCAAACTTCTGGAATACCCCATCAAGTGAATGGGAGATTAGGAAAAGTAACATTTAGGGACAGACGGGTTATCTATACTCTGCTGGTGCTACCAACCCAGTCTGTCAGGGAGAATAGGAAACAGAACTCATGATTTTCAGTTTGTTTAGTGTTGTAACTCTGGTGTTGGCCCCTCCTCCTTTTCAAACCCCTGTGTCCCATCCTGCCACCCACACCTGAAGGCAGTCAGTGGAAGGTAC
>NW_004444233.1:1467102-1470264 GCF_000243295.1 Trichechus manatus latirostris | reverse complement strand
ACTGGGCCCTGAGGGACTGCAGGGTAATAGATTGTTGCCCAACACCAACTTTTGCCTAAAGGGACCAAGGGTGGAACACCTCTAAGCCTTTAGGATAAAGGCCTGGCTCCTTCCACCCTAATGGTGCTGTCTACCGGAAATGGGGTTAGGTGAAGGCAGGCAGCATGTGAATGTTGTGGTTAAAGTTTAGTTCTGTTGGACTGGGTTTGGATCTTTATAAGGATTGACGTGCTTTCGCTTCAGGCTTTGGAGAAAATAGCTGCGTACATGCGGTCTGACCACTTCTTCAAGATGCCCATAAAAAACAAAATTGCCCAGTGGGGCAACCGGGGGATATGCTGAGCAGGAGGCAGAGTTACACTGCTTGTCTTGTTCCATCCTGTCCCTAAGGGGCCTTGTCCTCTGTCTTCTCTATTCTCAATAAATAACTCTTAGGCAACTGGTGTCCAGCTGGATTGCTCTTGGGAGTAGAGGCTGAAGGGTGAATAAGGACATGTGGAGGGTTGCAAAGATGTGAATACAATCCTTCCACCATTGACATTCTTTGTTCCCCAGCTGTGTTCAGGGCAGGTGAGGTTCATGCCCAAGTCTGGAGAGTGAGGACTAGAAATAAAGGTGAGATTGAATGGTTGCAGAGTGGAGATATGATAAATGGGAATGGAGGCCCTGTAGAAAGTATGAGAAGATATCAATTAAAATTCTGTGTACTGAAAATACTGCTGAACTGGAGTTCAGAAACAGACCTGTATATATATGAAAATTTAGTATGACAAAGGTGGTATTTCCAAATAGTGGGGTAGCCAATATAGAGAGCTGGGACAGTTGCTTACCAACTAAAAATAATAGAACCTTACCTCACACCATTCACTAAAACCAATTCATCTGGAAATTAAACACAACATTAAACAAAAAGCTATGGAAATATTAAGGAAAATATAACAATATTTTTGATCATAAGGTAGGGAAAGTTCTTCTAATAAGACATAAAAAGAAAAATCCACAAAGAGAAAGATTTATGAATTGAACAGTATCAAAATCTAAAACTTTTCTATGATAAGGAACAAATAAGCAAAATTAAGACAAGTGACACAGAGACGAATGATCAATAAAAAGATTATATAAAGAACTCTTATCAATAATTAAAACAACTCAAGAAAAATGGACAAAATCTATGAACAGGTTAATCAAAGTAACCAAACCCATTGCCATCGAGTCCATTCCGACTCATAGCAACCCTGTAGGACTGAGTAGAACTGCCCCATAAAGTTTCCAAGGACCACCTGGTGGATTTAAACTGCCAACCTTTTGGTCAGCAGCTGAGCTCTTAACCACTCTGCCACCAGGGTTTCCATGAACAAGTTAGAGAAGTAAGAATGTTTATGACCAAAAAAAAAGTAAAAATGGTATTTAACTATAATCCAAGGAACTGCAGATTACAACAATGAAATTGATTACAACAATCAATTGATAAGTATGAAGTGTTGGCAAGACTTGAGAAAGTGACGTGCATTTCCTGCTGGTGAGCTTGTAAACTGGTATAGCTCCAATGGAGGACAACTGGTTAATATCTTTTAAAATGTAAATCTTATCCTATGATATAACAATTCCAGTCTGTAAAAACTCAACCATATACCAGAAGAGGCATATACTAAGGTGTTCATAGTTGAGTTTTTAAAATTAAGTTGCAGATTAATATGTACAAAACGATATCTCTCATGTTTTGATTAGGGCAACTGAAAAGTTAAGTCTACTTTCCACAGATACATGTGTGTATGGGAATGCACAGAAGGAGGCTGAAGGACACATAAACCGATGACAAGGTCTTCTACAGGTGAATGGGAAAAAGGTTGGGCTTCAGGTGGAAGTAAAAGGGGACTTTTCAGGTAAGGCCAGGTTTCCTTTTTTCTTTTTTACTAGCGTGTATGTATTCAAGTTTTCTTTTTTATCAAGACAAGGAGCTCTGTTGGCCCAATGGTTAAGCAGTTGGCTGCTAACTGAAAGGTTGGCAGTTCGAAGCTACCCAGGGGCTCTGGCAGGAGAAAGACCTGGGATCTGCTCCCAGAAAGATTAGAGCCTAGAAAACTCTATGGGGCAGTTTTACTCTGTCACATGGGGTCACTATGAGTCAGAGTCGACTCAACAGCACCCAACAACAACATCTATTCATGTGCTATTTGTGTAACAGAAACTAGTATTGAGAAAAGAAAGCAAACTTTGGGGGAAACTGCTTAAATCCACAAGACGTTAAATGGATGTGGGTATATTTGAATTTTAAATGAATAGGTGCTGCTGTGTGACCAGAGGTGGAGACAGAGAGCCAACATGAGGTTAATAGAAGGGGCTGTTTTCATGGGTGTAGAGGGATGGGTCTAGAACCAACAAGATAATGTTCATGTTGTGTTAGAAGTTTGAAGAAAAATTAGATCTGTTTTTATCTTCTGTGATGAAATGTTTCCAATTGTATTCACAGATATTCTTTTTGAAATGTGACCTAAACCGTATCAGCTTCCTTCCAAAATTGTTTCAAATGGGAGAGAAATGGAGGAATAGAGGAAATGCAGGGGCCATGGGGCATTTTGGACAGGACCATACTCTAGTGGGGGGCTGATGGGCCACACCACAAAGTGGAGTCCGTTGAGAAAAGCCTGATCTGATTAACTACGGGTGTGACAATGAGCAATCACAGGGAGAACTGTTCCACCTCACTGTGTGATAGAGAAGTGCTTTGTAGGGCTATTCTCTCTCTTTTCCTCCCCAAACTCATGATAGAAATTCAACCAAGGAGACTAGAAAGCACTCTAGGGGATGGCAGAGGCACAGACGGAACAAACCTGCATCCCTGAATAACTTCGTAAGCAGGACTGGGTTGAGTGGTTGGCAGAGATGACGGGGCCTGGAAAGCCTAAAGCCTTTACTATCTGGTCCGTAAGAGAAATCATTTGCTGTACCCTACTATAGATATATACCTGTTAATCTGACTGAATATTTTTATTTTAGCTACTTATTTTTTATTGTAGTTTCAGCCCTAAGTTCTATCACTTTATTCATTTTTATTTTTATCCTTTCTGTCTTTAAGTTCATAATTTTAAAGTTTAATGAACTTGTAGTTTAGCTAATTTGTATCGTACAAGTTTCATAAACTTCTAGCTTGCTGAACTTTTA
>NW_004444233.1:1463938-1466053 GCF_000243295.1 Trichechus manatus latirostris | reverse complement strand
AGACCAAAGGAAGACTGATGCATCACAAGGACCTTTCTCCAGAGCTGACAGAGAGAGAAGCCTTCCCCTGGAGCTGATGCCTTGAATTTGGACTTGTAGACTACTAAACTGTGAGAGAATAAATTTCTCTTTGTTAAAAGCCATCCATTTGTGGTATTTCTGTTACAGCAGCACTAGAAGACTAAGACAATAGGGTTAGAAAATCCTCCCAACTACCCTACAAGATAGGTTCTACTATCACCATTTATCGGAAAGGAAACTGAGGTGCACAGAGGTTAAAGACCTGGTGATTTGCTTCTGTAAAGATTCCAGCCAAGAAAACCCTATGGAGCAGTTCTACTCTGTCATATGGGGTTGCTATGAGTCAAAAATTGACTCAATGACACCTAACACCAATAATAAACTTTTAGCTTAACTACCTTTATCTTACCAGGTTCATAAGCTTTTAGCTGCTGAAATGTTATCTTACAAGTTTTATCTTTTTAAAGTAATCATTGACTTCTTCACTACTTTAATGTTACTCCTCTTACTCTCTTTTTATTTAATAACTGCTGGAAATGCACTGCAGGCAGTGACCATCTGGAAAAACCCAAATCAGATTCTTCTCCAAATTGTCTCTCTGCTATGGGCCAAGTCTGAAGGCTGTACCTCAACAAGGTCTCACTCTACAGTCTGGCCACAATATGAGGAATCTGTTAGGCCATGTGGTTCTCTAATGAGTCTCGCTCCTTTGTGGATGACCTTGTCTCACTTGTCTAGTGCTTCTATAACAAAATACCACAAGTAGATGGCTTTGACAAACAGAAATTTATTCTCGCACAGTTTAGGAGGCTAGAAGTCCAAATTCATGGCTTCAGCTCTAGGGGAAGACTTTGTCTGTTGGCTCTGGGCAAAGTCCTTGTCTCCTTTCAACATCTGCGGGCCCAGGATTCCTTGGAGATCTCCGTGTGTCTTGGCATCAGTCTTCCTCTGGGTCTAGGAGGTTCTCATGGCAGGGATCTCAGGTCCAATGGACACGCTCTGCTCCCAGCTCTTCTTTCTTGGTGCTAGTCAGGTCCTTGTTCTCTGCTTCCTTCTTCTTTTATCTCTTGTAAGATGAAAGAGGTGAATCAAGCAAAGGTGTAGCTTGAGTAAGGGTGGTGACTCAAGATACATCCCACCTTAATCCTGCCTCATTAACACATACAGGTCAAGATTTATAAAATGGAAGATAATAGGATAATTACCTGAGACCACAAAATGGAGGATCCTCATCACTATTTTTGGTGGACATAATTCAATCCATGATAGACCTGATATAAAACACCCACACCACTTCCTGACCACCCAGATCTGCTACACTTTGGCCTAGCAAACCGGGCCTGCCCATTGCAGGTCAAGCTTTCCAGCCAGCATTTAGAGCTTCTTATCACTTAGGCTAGAGTGACCTGATGGCTCATCCCCACAGACATGTTGATTTACAATATTGTGAACTTTATTGTATATCACGGATGGCAGAGATAGCTATCTCCAGAGCTCTAAATCCCAATCATGACTGTAGAGTTCTCTAGGGCCTTACCTAGAGATAATTCTTTCAGGTTTCCAATTTGATTGAACATTTACTGTGTGAGAGGCACTGTGATAGACATCAGAGATAAAAAGTCAAATAAGACATGGATTCTCTCCCTAATGAATTATGATCTAGTTGGGCAAAAACCAAGTAAAACAACTAAGGGCGGATTATCCGATAGGCAAGGTAGGCACTGTGCTTACCTTCCTTACTAGATCATCTGTAGTGAACAATTTCACGTTTTTTCACCACATCAAAGATTTTGCTTCTAGGTAAGGCTGTAATCTGTCTCTCTCCCACCCCCACAGCACCTTTCTACCAAATCAAAGCCTCTTTTCAAATTTACAATCCCTAACAGTGTGGATGACTCAGTAAGCAAGGTAAGTGCAGTGGGATATGTACTGTTGAGATTTATTATGAGAACAGAAAGGGGGGACATCTGGAGCAGCTAACACTTCCAGCAGAGGTTGACAGGAGATAGTCCCCCAGGACTCAACACCGCTGTGGACTGCTCAGTCCCTTCTCTACCTCCCCAGCACCCCCAGAACCACACACACAGGTCCTCA
>NW_004444233.1:1457346-1463168 GCF_000243295.1 Trichechus manatus latirostris | reverse complement strand
TATCATAATTTAGTCCACAGGGACCTTGATCACCTTTCCCTTCTACAAGGCATCACACTGGTCCATTATATGGATGACATTATGCAGATTAGACCTAGTAAGGTAGAAGTGTCAATGACTCTGGACTTAATGACAAAATATTTGTGTGCTAGTGGGTGGGAATTAATCCCACAAAAATTCAGGCACCTTCCACTTCAGTGAAATTTCTAGGAGTCCAGTGGTGTGGGGTAAGTTGGATATTCCTTCTGCAGTGAAGGATAAGTTGTTAAATCTGGCCCCTTCCACAACTAATAAGTAGGCACAATGCCAGGTGTGCTTCTTTGGATTTTGGAGGCGACATATTCCTCATATGGCTGTGCTACTCTGGCCTATTTATCAAGTGACTCTAAAAGCTGCTAGTTTTGAGTGGGGCCAATTACAAGAGAAGGCTCTGCAATAGGTTCAGGCTTCCATGCAAACCGCTGTGCCACTTGGGCCATATGATCTGGCTGATCTAATGGTACGTGAAGTGTCAGTGGCAGATAGAGATGCTGTTTGGAGTCTATGTCAGGACCCTGCTGGAAAATCACCATGCAGACCCTTAGGATTTTGGAGCAAAGCCCTGCCATCCTCTGCAGATAACTATCTCCCTTTGAGAAACTACTTTTGGGCTTGTTACAGGGCCTTAGTAGAGACTGAACGCTTAACCATGGGCCACCCAGTCACCATATGACCTGAGCTGCCCATCATGAACTGGGTGTTGTCTGACCCACGGAGCCATAAAGTTGGACATGCACAGTAGCACTTCATCATTAAATGATGTTGGTAAATACGAGATCAGGCCTGTCTCAGTCATCTAGTGCTGCTTTAACAGAGATACCACAAGTGGATGGTTTAGCAAAGAGAAGTTTATTCTTTCACAGTCGAGCAGCTACAAGTCCAAATTCAGGATGTCAGCTCCAGGGGAACGCTTTCTCCATCAGCTCTGGAGGAAGGTTCGTGTCATCCATCTTGCTTTGGTTTGGGAGCTTCTCTGCACAGGAACCTCAGATCCAAAAGATGCACTCTGCTCCAGGCACTGCTTTCTTGGTGGTATGAGGTTCCCATGTGTCTCTGCTCGCTTCTGTCTTTTATATCTCAAAAGAGATTGCGTTCAGACACTGATCTTGTCAACCTCATCAGTATAACCTCATCACAGTGATAGAATTTACAACACATGAGGAGATCACACATAATCTCATCATAGTGGTAGAGTTCACAACACATAAGGATACCACAATCATACAATACTAGGAGCCATGACCTAGCCAAGCTGTTACACACATTTTTTGGAGGACACAATTCAATCCATGACAAGGCCAGAGCAGGGCCTGAAGGCATAAGTAAGTTGCATGAGGAAGTGGCCCTAATGCCCATGGTCTCCACTTCTATGACATTACCAGCCCTCTCCCAGTCTGCACCTATGGCCTCATGGGGAGTTCCTTATGATCAGTTGCCTGAGGAAGAGAAAACTCATGCCTGGTTTACAGATGGTTGTGTGCAATATGCAGGCACCACTCAAAAGTGGACAGCGGCAGCACTACAGCCCCTTTCTGGGAACTCCTTGAAGGACAGTGGTGAAGGGAAATCCTCCCAACGAGCAGAACTTAGAGCAGTGCACCTGGTTTTTCACTTTGCTTGGAAGGAGAAATAGCCGGATATGCAACTGTATACTGATTGAGAGCCTGTGGCCAGTGGTTTGGCTGGAAGGTCAGGAACTTGGAAGGAATATGATTGGAAAATTGGAGACAAGGATTCATGGGGAAGAGGTATGTGGATAGACCTGTTTGAATGGGCCAAAGTGAAGGTACTTGTGTCTCATGTGAATGCTCACCAAATGGTGATCTCGGCAGAGGAGGATTTTAACAATCAAGTGGATAGGATGATGGAAACCAGTCATCCTCTTTCCCCAGCTGTTCCATCAAAGTGGCCATGGTGGCAAGGATGGAGGTTATGCATGGGCTCAGCAACATGGACGTCCACTTACCAAGGCCGACTCTTTTCCAAAGTGACTGAACCATTTTACATTTCCACCAGCAGTGTATGAGGGTTTCAGTTGGTTCACTTTTTTATTTAAAGACACAGAATTACATAACAAACTATTTCACTTTCATCCTCAACTTCTAGGAAAGTCACAGCCAAATTCTGTCACCTGGGAAGAAATAGATCTCACAATGTGCATTCTGTGTGAACCTTCCCGCTGACTCAATGTTATCTTCTCTTCCTTTTATTTTACTTTTTCCCCAAATTACTGCACTTTTTAAAATCTTTGAATGCCTGCTTAAATGCCTCTTGGCAAAAGAAAGGAGGCCACAGTGGGAGAGGAAGCGAGACATAGACACCTGAGAAGTTCAACTATTATAAAAGAAAGCAACAACATACACCATCAGACACAGAATTTTTAAATTTATGGACAAGAATTTAAAATGAGCATGACAGATGTTGTCAATCCCTTCAATAAATGATCCCAAGGAATACACTTGTAACAAGTTGAGTTTATTAGTCATTGCAGTGAGGGAGAACACACACCAAACAGAACCATGAGGTGCCTCAGGAAGAGGATACTAGAAAGAATGTAGGATTTGGGCTTTGGTTGGGTGATTTGGAGAAGGAAGCAGTATTTGCTCTAGATCTAGAACAAAATGGTTTATTTGTGAGTTTCACCAAACCATTTGCTCTCTAGTCAATTCTGACTCATGATGACCTCGTGCTTGTCAGAGTAGAACGGAGCTCCATAGGGTTCTCAGTGGCTGATTTTTCAGAAGTGAATCACCAGGTCCCTCTTCAGAGGCACCTCTGGGTGGACTCGAACCTCCAAACTTTCTGTTAGTAGCTGAGTGTGTTTATAATTTGCACCCAGGGACTTTGTGAGCATCACAGTAGCTTTTAATAATACTGAGCTCTAGCTCTGAATGAAAAATCAGTTCTACATGTCTGTCCCAGCCCTCCTTTCTGTCCAAGGACATACAAAGTCAGGCAACAGGATATTAGTTCACGAAATCCAGATTTTCCCCAGTGTTGAGATTTTGCTGATTACGATTAGAGGAGTGTACATTGAATGTAGATCAGTGTTGTTGAGCCAGGGTTAATCTTTTGTTCTCTTTCTGTTGTAGGGTGAGTTGTTGAACTATTCCACGTGATAACGGCTTCACAATAATCTTTTAGACTTGACATGTTACATTGGCCCACTATAACAGAGGCAATTATCAGAAACAAAATGACTATAAGTTCTTATAATAGGTCTTCATGCCAAAGGCCTAGATTATGAAATTCAAGTAACAAAAATAACTCCTGGGTCTGTTTCAGAGAGCCAGGTTGGGTTTTGTTTGTTAGTTTTGTTTTTATGTTTTAAGTCTAGTCCCAGGCTATCCTATTCGCCCTGTAGTATTTGTATGGGAGCAACAAGAAGTATTTGCTATAGTATAAACTCTCCCTTGGAACTCAAGATTGTCCATGCCAATTGTAGTTAATAAATTTAGATTTGTGTGTTAGGCCTTCAGAGTTAAGGGGCTAAAAATCTGCTAAGGTCAGAGACAAGTTTTGAATCATCTTTTCTAGTTGTTTTACTCCTAGTGTGGTAACTGTAGTTTGCACGAAAACAGAGTCAGTTGTCCCTCCTGGAAGGTCTCTCAAGTTATCTGTGTTCTCCTCCTTTTGGCAGCTTTTGAGAATCCTTTTTAAGAAAACTTGATATCCTGGGTGGCTGATGGTTTTAAATATCTGGAAATCTCTAACTTTTTCTCAGAATACATAGGGTGAGTTCAAACTGCCAAACATTTGATTAGCAGTAGAATGCAAACCATTTGTGCCACCTAGGGACCTTCAAAATTAACAATAACTATCATTTATTGAGCTTTATGCCAGGACCTCTGCTAAGCATTTTACATATATTGTGTCAAATTTAATCTTTACAACATTCCTACAAGGTATATAGAATTATCACTCTCAGTTTACAGATGAGGAAACTGAGGCTGAAGGGGGTAAGGAATTTGCTCAAGGTCACAGAGACAGGTCAGGCAGTGCTAGGCTTCCTGTTGCTTCAATGGGCTCTCCTTATCCTGTGCCAAGAGGGAAAGCTCAGGCCTTTTTTCTGCCTGGATTTCACAGTCCAAGAAAGTATGAATGAGTCAGAATGTATGTGTAGCTGGCATTAACAGGACTGAGACAGGTAGGATTTACATTAAGTTCCAAAGAAGTAGACAATACTCATACCTGACCTCTTTAAAGCTTTGTACCAATCCAATCCATGACAGGGGAAGTTCTGAGATTTCCAGGTCTTTAATGGTGATGGGATTTGAGTATTTACGAGAGTACCCCTGTGAAGGATTTTATCTTGAAGTGTTCTATGGGGGGTCAGTGTCTCCTCCTTCCTGTTGCCCAAAGTTTTCCATCTCTGGGATGAATCAGTACTGTTCTTTTAACTCATGCTCATTAATGGTCTCCTGTGGAGCCTGCAAAGATGGCCCAGCCTTGGAGCCCTGCCTTGGGACCTCATTGTAGTTGGGGACCTACAGCCATAGCAGTTGTGTGGGGTGTGTGGTGCCAACTGTGTGCTAGGGGAATACAGCCTGGGCCCTATCTCACAGCCAGTCATCTGTCACAATTGGTTACCTGGATGAGAGCAACCAAATCTAGTTGATTATAGATTTGAGAATTTGAGACTTTCACCTGATAGTTTTTTATCCAAAGTCCTTTTTCCTTTCCGCCTTCACATCAAGAGATCTGATCTCTCAGGACTTACGTCATCTCCTGGCACTCAGCCTGGACTGGAATCAGAGCTGACACAAGCGCTGGGATAACTGTGGAGGGAAGGCATGGAGGACAGCTGTGGGCTGCAGCCTGTGGCCTCCCTGGGGCCTGGCACCTTGGGTACAGGCAGGCCTAGATGTCTTTGAATCATTTACACATGATCTGGGTGCAGTCTCTCCTGGTATAATAGCTTGTAAAACACACCTGGGTGTTGTATGGCCTGGTCCACTTAGCAGTGGATGGACATGAGGTAGGTTGGGTCACAGTGAAATTTGTCTCAGGCACCATGCCTAGAAGCTTGGACTCTCTCCTGCAAGTGGAATAATTAGGGCCTATCCCTACCAGCATTGCTAGTCCAACTCTCCTGTCAACTTGCACCCAGATTTGCTGAGTCATTCCATGAGATCCAGGCCTCTTTTGCAGCCTCCACAGGCATATTCTGAGTCCCTTTGTCCTGCTTCGGCCGCATTCTGTGGGCAAACCCTGGGAAGGCTGGCTGGGACCCAGGAGCCTCCCTCTATGAAGGGAGAATGTTTGTTCCCCTGAAAATGAGATGTCCTCCTGTTGGGGAGGGGATGGGGTACAGCAGAAGGAGCCCAGGACTGGGGAGAGAGAGAGCCAGGCTGGATTCCAGCCCTGTCCTAAGACCTGCTTTTTGAGCAGGAGGAAGGTGCGTAACCTCTGCACCTCAGTTTCCCTTCTGATAAATGGCAATTACAGAACCTATCTTGCCGGGTAGTTGGGAGGATTTTCTAATCCTGTATTATAATCTCTGGTGAATATAAAGCACTTAGCGCAGTGTAAGGTCTTCACAGATGGCAACTCTTATTAAGATACGGGACGAAAGGAAATTGGAAGAGTTAACTTACTGCGCCAGGCCCACAGGAAGACAGTCTTATGCCCCAATACTCACCCCAGATGGAAGGGCTGTTGCAGGGTCGCCCAAGCTGGATGTGCATGTAGGAGAGTGTGTTAGAGCCCCCAGTGGAGCAGCAGACCTTGATCTTGGGCCTCCTTTTTCCCACCCTCAGAGTGTGAAAAGGCTCTCTGCCTAC
>NW_004444233.1:1451377-1457246 GCF_000243295.1 Trichechus manatus latirostris | reverse complement strand
GCAAACCATTTGTGCCACCTAGGGACCTTCAAAATTAACAATAACTATCATTTATTGAGCTTTATGCCAGGACCTCTGCTAAGCATTTTACATATATAGTGTCAAATTTAATCTTTACAACATTCCTACAAGGTATATAGAATTATCATCCTCATTTTACAGATGAGAAAACTGAGGCTGAAAGGGGTAAGGAATTTGCTCAAGGTCACAGAGCTAGGACAGGCTGTGCTGGGCTTCCTGTCGCTTCAATGTGCTCTCCTTTTCCTGTGCCAAGAGGGAAAGCTCAGGCCTTTTTTCTGCCTGGGTTTCACAGTCCAAGAAAGTATGAATGAGTCAGAATGTATGTGTAGCTGGCATTAATAGGACTGAGACAAGGTAGGATTTACATTAAGTTCCAAAGAAGTAGACAATACTCGTACCTGACCTCCTTAAAGCTTTGTACCAATCCAATCCATGACAGGGGAAGTTCTGAGATTTCCAGGTCTTTAATGGTGATGGGATTTGAGTATTTATGAAAGTACCCCTGTGAAGGATTTTATCTTGAAGTGTTCTATGGGGGGTCAGTGTCTCCTCCTTCCCCTTGCCCAAAGTTTTCCATCTCTGGGATGAGTCAGTACTTTTATTTTAACTCGTGCTCATTAATGGTCTCCTGCGGAGCCTGCAAAGATTGCCCAGCCTTGGAGCCCTGCCTTGGGAGCTCATTGTAGTTGGGGACCTACAGCCACAGCAGTTGTGTGGAGTGTGTGGTGCATGGTGCCAACTGTGTGCTAGGGGAATACAGCCTGGGCCCTATCTCACAGCCAGTCATCTGTCACAGTTGGTTACCTGGATGACAGCAACCAAATCTACTTGATTACAGATTTGAGAATTTGAGACTTTCACCTGATAGTTTTTTATCCAAAGTCCTTTTTCCTTTCCCCCTTCACATCAAGAGATCTGATCTCTCAGGACTTACGTCATCTCCTGGCACTCAGCCTGGACTGGAATCAGAGCTGACACAAGCACTGGGATAACTGTGGAGGGAAGGTGTGGAGGACAGCTGTGGGCTGCAGCCTGTGGCCTCCCTGGGGCCTGGCACCTTGGGTACAGGCAGGCCTAGATGTCTTTGAATCATTTACACATGATCTGGGTACAATCTCTCCTGGTATGATAGCTCATAAAACACACCTGGGTGTTGTATGGCCTGGTCCACTTAGCAGTGGATGGACATGAGTTAGGTTGGGTCACAGTGAAATTTTTCTCAGGCACCGTGCCTAGAATCTCGGACTCTCTCCTGCAAGTGGAATAATTAGGGCCTGTCCCTACCAGCATCGCTAGTCCAACTCTCCTTGTCAACTTGCACCCAGATTTGCTGAGTCATTCCATGAGATCCAGGCCTCTTTTGCAGGCTCCACAGGCATACTCTGAGCCCCTTTGTCCTGCTCAGGCCGCATTCTGTGGGCAAACCCTGGGAAGGATGGCTGGGACCCAGGAGCCTCCCTCTACAAAGGGAGAATGTTTGTTCCACTGGAAGTGAGATGTCCTCCTGTTGGGGTACAGCAGAAGGAGCCCAGGACTGGGGAGAGAGAGAGACAGGCTGGATTCCAGCCCTGTCCTATAACCTGCTTTTTGAGCAGGAGGAAGGTGCGTAACCACTGCACCTCAGTTTCCCTTCTGATAAATGGCAATTACAGAACCTATCTTGCCGGGTAGTTGGGAGGATTTTCTAATCCTGTGTTATAATCTCTGGTGAATATAAAGCACTTAGCGCAGTGTAGGGTCTTCACAGATGGCAACTCTTATTAAGAAACGGGACGAAAGGAAATTGGAAGAGTTAACCTACTGTGCCAGGCCCACAGGAAGACAGTCTTATGCCCCAATACTCACCCCAGATGGAAGGGCTGTTGCAGGGTCGCCCAAGCTGGATGTGCATGTAGGAGAGTGTGTTAGAGCCCCCAGTGGAGCAGCAGACCTTGATCTTGGGCCTCCTTTTTCCCACCCTCAGAGTGTGAAAAGGCTCTCTGCCTACGTGAAGTCCAGCCACTTTCTCCCAAGTCCTACCTACACAAAGCCAGCCCTATAGGGCAATAAGTAGGTCTTGTCAATCCAGGAGATGGAGGAGGAGCCAGCCCAGTGCCTGCTGCCCTGGGGAATGGAAAGCACCTGGTCTCCCCTTCTTCTCTCTCACCCTCAGCATCAGCCCTCTCTTCCCTTTCCCTCCATTCCCTTCTCCAGGAACTTATTTGCTCCCTTTTCTGCACCCCAATCCCACCCCATCCAGGCCCTTTAAGCCTCAGTTCCCACTTCCCTTCAGCTAAGTCCCCCTCCTGACCTCTCTTGTCCCTGCAGTGAAGCCAGACCATCTTTTCCTCAGTGTTACCTTTGCTCGGAGGAGTCGCCTGGACCTCTGGCCTGTAGGGCTCAGTCCTGACCTCCCTGTTCTGCCCTGAGAGCCCAGTATGGTTGGTGTGTGGGCTCTGCTCCCCTGGTCCATGACCCAGCCCTGTCTGATCCCCAGGTAAGGGCTGAGCCACACCTGCTGTTTCTTGTCCTCCTGGCTACTGGGACTCAGGACTGACTGTGGTTGTAGTGGTGGTGGTTGGGGGAGAGAGTGTCTTCCCTTTGTCTTTTGGTGTCCAAGGCAGGGGCTGGGTGGATGGTAATGTGTGTGTATGGTGAGAGTTATAAGGTTTCTTGCTCATTTCTGTGCCCTTTCCATGTCCCTCTGTCCCTCACCGTTGGGATCTCTATAGAAGCGAGGCCATGTCTGAGCTTGATGCCCTCATTGATTCACCTTTCATGGAGTCCATGAGGACCTGTGTGTGTGGTTCTGAGAGCACTGGGGCAATGGGGAGGGGACTGAGCAGTCCACAGGGGTGTCGTGTCCTGGGGGACTATCTCCTGTCACCCTCTCCTGGAAGTTTTCAGTGATCCAGATGCCCCTCCTTTCTGTTTCCAAAATAAATCTCAATAGCACATATCCCACTGTATTGTAACTGTTGTTTTACCTGTTTTTCTGCCCAACTAAAACATAAATTTATGGAGGAGAAAATCCGTGTCTTATTTGACTTTTTACCTCTGATGTCTATCACAGTGCCTGGCACACAGTACATATTCAATAATAGCCAGAAACTTGAAAGAGTTATCTCTAAGAAAGGGCCTGGAGAACATTACAGTCATGACTGGGATATAAAGCTCTGCAGATAGCTACCTTTGCCATCAAGAAATACAATAAAGTTTAGAAGATTTTAAATCAACATGTTTGGGGGAAGGAGCCACTACCTCTTTCTAGCTTAAGAGGTTATAGGCTCTAGCTGGGCAGGCCCTGTTTGCTGGGCTAATGTGTAGGAGATCTGGGTGGTCAGGAGATGGTGTGGGCATTTCTGTTAGGTTGTCCAAGAGGGAGCGGGACTCATTGGAGAACCACATGGCCAGATTGTGGAGTGGGGCCTTGTTGAGGTACAGCCTTCAGACATGGCCCACAGTAGAGAGCTGATCTGGAGAAGACTCTTATTGGGGTTTGCCGGATGGTCACTGCCTGCAATGCACATCCTGCAGTTATTAAATAAAAAGGTAGCAAAAGGAGTAACATTAAAAGTAGTGAAGAAGTCTCCCAAAGTTCACCCCTCAGCCAAAGATTAGACAGCCCCATAAAACAAAATGAGACTAATGGGGCACAACAGCCCAGTGACAAGGATTGGAAGGCAGGAGGGGACAGGAAAGCTGGTAATAGGGAGCCCAAGTTCGAGAAGGGAGAGTGCCAATATGTTGTGGGGTTGTTAACCAATGTCATAAAACCGTATGTGTACTAACTGTTAAATGAGAAACTATTTGTTCTACAAACCTTCATCTAAAGTACAATAAAAAAAAGGTAGTGAAAAAGTCAATGATTGATTAAAAAAGATAAAACTTAAAAGTTCAGCAAAGCTAGATATTTATGAAACTTGCAAGATGCAAATTAGTTAAACTAAAAGTTTATTAAGCTTTAAAATTTATGAACTTAAAGACAGAAGGCTTAAAAATACAAGTGAATAAAGTAATAGAAGTTAGGACTGAAACTATGTTAAAAGTAGCTAGAATAAACATATTCACTCAGATAAACAGGTATATAGCTAGAGTAGGATTCAGCAAATGATTTCTCTAAAGGAACAGATAGTAAAGTGTTTAGGCTTTGCAGGCCACATGATCTCTGCAAACCACTCAACCCTGTCCTAGTGTGAGAGCAGTCATAGATAATCCAAGAATGAATGGCTCGTCTGTGAGCCAATAAAACTTCATTTTAATAAACAAGTAGCTGTACTTGGCTGACTCCTGACCTAGAAGATCAAATTTAAAGTGCATAACTATATTAAAGGTAAAATATTAGATTTGAAATTAAAAAGCTGGTTAATTATCAAAGGAAAAAGAACAAAATAACTCAATGCTTAAAAAAGATGGAAGATATAATAAATGAAGACAGTTTCAAATGAAAACAGTTTCCAAACATTGTGGTCAAATTATGATGTAAAAGATGAAAACATACATTTCAAAGTGTGGGGTAGAAGTAGCACATCTATGTGCTTTAAACAGAGGCAAGCAAAAAAGATGGGTGTATTGTGGCCAGAATCAAGCAGAGGTCCCGAGACCTGGAGCTCCTTGGGGCTCCTCCAGTGCTCATACCCCATAAGTGTGTCTCTCCTTCTGGATTGGGGGTGGTGGTGCTCACTCTCTGTGAGCATGGCTGCCTGCACGGTGTCTCCTGCATTGATCTGTTGTCTTTCATCGTCACTTACAAGTTTCATGCTAAGTATTTCCCATTATCAATGTATTAGTTAAAGAAAGATTAAACTGAAAGATCCCAAGACTGAAGCTTATAGAAAGAAGTTGATTCTTCTTTCATGTAACAGATCCATGGGGAACAGTCCAGATTGGTGGTGGTCCACGAAGTTAATGAGGGACTCAGACTTGTTCCATCTGTGGCTCTGCCCTCCCCTAGGATGCTTTCTCATCTTCTCGGTTGAGGTTCTGTCATGAGTTTGGGGAGAAAAAGAGAGAGAATAGCTCTACAAAGCACTTTTCTATCACACAAGTGAGGTGGAACAGCTCTCCCTGTGATTGTTCATTGTCACACCCCTAGTTAATCAAACCTAAGTTTTCCTAGTGGACTCCACTCTTTGGTGTGGTCCCTTCACCACCACCCCCCCACTAAAATGTCCAATGGACACTTACAATTCCTCCATTTTTTCACTTTTCTTCCCATTTGAAAAATATTTGGAATGAAACACGTAGGGTTTAGGTCACAGTTCAGAAAGATTATCTGTGAATGCAGTTGTAAACATTTCACCATAGAAAAGTCCTGACCTATCTAATAAATCTGATTTTCCTTCTAACTTCTAAAGCAACATGAACCGTATCTTGTTTGTTCTAGTTCCATTGCTCCACATCCTTTAAAACACCCCCTTCTATTCACCTCAGGTTTGCTCTCTGTCTCCATGTCTGGTCACACAGCAGCATCTATTCTCTTAAAATTCAAATATACTCACATCCATTAAACTCTTCTTCTGGATTTAAGTGGTTTCCCTCTAAATCTGCTTTCTTTTCTTAACATTAGTTTCTGTTACACAAATAGTGCATGGATACATGTTGTTGTTGAGTGCTGTTGAGTCAATTCTAACTCATAGCGACCCTACATGACAGAGTAAAATTGCCTCATAGGGTATTCTAGGATGTAATCTTTATGGGAGCATATTGCCAGGTCTTTCTCCTGTGGAGCTGCTGGGCGGGTTCAAACCACCAACCTTTTGGTTAGCAGCCAAGTGCTTAACCGTTGGGCCGTCTCTTAGTTATCTAGTGTTGCTATAACAGAAATACCTCAGGTGGATGGTTTTAACAAACAGAAATTTGTTCTCTC
>NW_004444233.1:1448179-1450142 GCF_000243295.1 Trichechus manatus latirostris | reverse complement strand
TCACACTCTTGTAATCTGCAGTTCCTTGTCTTATAGTTAATACCATTTTTACTTTTTTTTTAGTCATAAATATTTCTACTTCTTTAACTTGTTTATAGATTTTGTACATTTGTCGTCTGAGTTGTTTTAATGGCTGATAAGAGTTCTTTATAAAATCTTTTTACTGGTCCTTTGTCTATGTGTCACCTGTCTTAATTTTGCTTATTTGTTCTTATAGAAAAGTTTTTAGTTTTGTTATTGTTCAATTTGTAAATCTTTCTCTCTGAGGATTTTCTTTTGATGTCTTATTAGAGGATCTTTCCCTAACTTATGATCACAAAAATTATTATACTTTTGTTAATATTTCTATAGCTTTGTGTTTTTTTTTGTGTTTAAATTCCAGATGAATTTGTTTTAGTGAATGATGTGAGATAGGGCTCTATTATTTTTAACTGGTAAGTAATTGTCCCAGCTCTACTTGTTGGGTAGCCCACCATTTGGAAGTATCATCTTTGTCATACTAAATTTCGATATATACATGGGTCTGTTTCTGAACTCCAGTTCATCAGTACCTTCAGTACGCAGCGTTCTAATTGGTATCTTCTCATACCTTCTACAGGGCTTCCGGTCCCATTTGACATACTCTTTCTCTGCAACTGTTGAATCTCATCTTTATTTCAAGTACCTACTCTCCAGGCTTGGGCATGAATCTCTTTAGACATGAACACAGCTGGGGAGCAGGAGGTATGAATGGTGGAAAGATTGCATTCACATCTTCATAACCCTTGACATATCATTACTCTCCTTAGGCTTCTATCCCTAAAAGCAATCCAGCTAGACACCAGTTGTCTAAGTACTATGTATTGTAAACGAGCAGAGAAGACAGAAGACAAGACCTCCTAGTGACAGCGTGGAAGAAAACAAGCAGTGTAACTCTGCCTCCTGCTCAGCATATCCTCTTGTTGCCCCACTGGGTAACCTTGCTGTTGTTAGCTGTAATGGTTAAGGTTGTCTGTCACCTTGGCTGGGCCATGATTCTCAGTGGTAGGGCAGTTATGTAATGATGTAATTTGGCAGTTATATAATGATATAATTATCTTCCTGTTATGTGATATAATGTTACCACTTTCATGACGTGATTTGATGTGATCAGCCAATCAGTTATAAGGGGAGTTTCCTTGGGGGTGTGGCCTGTGTCCAATACATATGGAACTTCTGGCAAACTTTCTGGCTTCTGCTCACTCTGGATCCTGCATCCAGCTCATCATTTAACCTCCAGTTCTTGGGACTTGAGTCAGTGGCCTCCCGTATTGCCTGCTGATCTTGGGTTTGTCAGCCCCTGCAGTTATGTGAGTCAGGAGAAGCCTCTAGCTTGACATCTGACCCACGGAATTGGGACCTGCCAGCCTCTACAACCATGTGAGCCATTTCCTTGAGAAAACTTTCACCCTGTATACATATATAATCCCATCTTCTTCCCAAGAGCAGGAAAGATTGTTTTGAGGTGATGCTAGAGGATATCAAGTCCCCAAAAGGGGATTTCCCCAAGGGTCTCCAGAACTGCAGGAAGGAATCAAAATGCTAAAACTCTGTTCCGGTAAAGACTTTCTATGAGGGATCCAAAAGTGCAGCCGAAGTGCTTCCCTCTCTAAAGGTCTGTTTTAACCCAAGACTACAAGTTAAATTATCTAAAGGAAAGGCTGACTGCAGAGCCCTTAGTAATCTTCCAGTAATATTATGTCTTGCAGCTGGGCTTTGATAGTATCAGGTGGCAGAGTGCTCACAGTTACATATCTGACAAAACCTCGAGTGCAGATGTTCTGGTGTCTGATCAAGGAAGGCAGCATGTGCTGTAATGCAGCTCTCCCGACCCAGGCCCACAGGAGAATCACCTAGAATTACCTGAGAGCTTTGAAAAGATACTGATGCCACCACCTTCGGGGATGCTGACTTAATTGGTCTGTGATGATGCCCCTCATCAGTA
>NW_004444233.1:1445452-1446578 GCF_000243295.1 Trichechus manatus latirostris | reverse complement strand
CGTCTTCTTTGACAAAGTGTCTGTTCATATCCTTTGCCTATTTTTAAATTGGGTTGTCTTTTTGTTGTTGAGGTTTTGCAGTATCTTGTAGATTTTAGAGATTAGATGCTGATCAGATTTGTCGTAACCAATTTTTTTTTCCTGGTCTATAGGTTGTCTTTTTACTTTTTTGGTGAAGTTTTTTAATGAGCATAAATGTTTCATTTTTAAGAGCTCCCAGTTATCTAGTTTCTCTTCTGGTGTTTGTGCATTGTTACTTATGGTTTGTATTCTGTTTACTGCATCAGTATTTTTATTAAAAGTTCTCTAGGTGATTCTGATGTGCAGACAAGGTTAGAATTACTGCTTTAAAGTCCACAGCTGGGGCAAGTGCTATTTTGTTTTAAATAAAAGTTAAATAACCAACCAGGTCATGTCCCTGAATTAGCTGACCTGGGTTATCTGTGTTTGTCTTTCCAACACAGATTTTATGTTCTTACTCTTAATGTAATCATTTAAACAAGAACTTTTTTGTTTATACTGTCATTGGTTATAACCCTTCCCAACATCCCACTGTCACTTATCCACAGTGCCACCTTGTGAGACAGCAGGACAAGTATTATACTTCTTATTTTCCAGGTGGAGGAAATCCCCTTTACATAGTCTGAAGGGCACTAATTTGCTACGTAGTCACCTGGAATGGGGAAGGGGTGGGGTGCAGACCCTTCACAGATGGCCTATGTCCTCAAAGCTCACCACACAAAGTACTTTCACTTTCTTGGACCAGCATCCTGACACCACAGTGCCATTGGCCACTTGGTCCAGTGGCTGCTCTGGACTCTTCTTCTAGGCTATATTTGCATATCAGCATCCCTGAATGTTCCTTTGGAGTCCTGGTACAGCTGTGATGATTGGCCAAATATTAAACACTTCTGGATTAGTTAATAAATAACTGCCCCAATCCATGAGAGCCCCTAACCATGACTCCTCCCTTAGGGCCCCTGACTGCCCCATGCCCAGGTATAGCAAAGGTCTATTTATCTCTTATTAAATCGTTTGAATACCACACCTCCATCTATGTTTCCCTTTAACGAGCAACAGCTAAAGGAAAGTTTTATCGGGGACAGTAACAAAAATTAACAGAATA
>NW_004444233.1:1442607-1444206 GCF_000243295.1 Trichechus manatus latirostris | reverse complement strand
AGAAAGATGTGGCAGTCTGCTTTCATAAAGATTATAGTCTTGGAACCCTATGGGGCAGTTCTACTCTGTCCTATGAGGTCACTATGAGTCAGAATTGACTTGATGGCAATGGGTTTGGTTTGGTATGGGTGATAGTTGGCACAACCTGATTAGTGTAATTGCTGTCACTAAATTGTATCTGAAAAATGTTGACTTGGCAAATGTTGTGTTATATAGTGTATATTTTTAGAACAATAAAAAAAAATCTGATCTTGAATTTTCTTACTCATGATGCCTAGTATATCACAGGATCTTTTTTTTTTTTTTTAATATATAGCTATATTTATTTTGTTGTTTTTGAGAATATACACAGACATCACAGGATCTTGATTGTTTTTTGGCTAAATGAATGACTGAATGGATGAATACTAGTGTAACAATATCTGTTCTGCCTATTTAAAATGTCATTATTCTATCTTAGCGCTTTTAAACAATCATTTATCAATTTTGTTTTCTCAGTTGTGTATAGTTACTTTTTCCAAATTATATAAAATTCAGAGTGACAAACCCTTAATATATAATGAGAACTATAACTATTCAGACGACCAGGCACTTGTGTGTGTGGATTGGTGCATGACCTCCCTGTAGACAAATCTACTCAGGAATCCACCTGTTACGGATTTGTGTCCCACCAAAAGAAGTGGTATAAATCCTAACCTATATCCCATTATGGAATAGGGGTTTCTTTGCTATGTTAGTGAGGCTATATAAGTGTAAACCAAAAAAAAAAATCAAACCCATTGCCATCGAGTTGATTCTGACTCATAATGACCCTACAGAACAGAGTAGAACTGCCCCCATAGGATTTCCAAGGAGCAGCTGGTGGATTCAAACTGCCAACATTTTTGTTAATGGCCGACTCTTAACCCCTATGCCACCAGGGCTCCATATATAGGTGTAGAGTGTGTTTTAACCCAATCATTTCTGAGATGTAAAAGAGCAGATTAAGTACAGAAGCAAGGAAGCACGGATGGGGGAAGATAGATGTCACACCACAGGAAGATTGCCAAGGAACCAAGGAACAGAAGCTGAAAAGAGACAAGGACCTTCCCCCAGAGCTGACAGAAAGAGAAAGCCTTTCCCTTGAGTCCATGCTCTGAATTCGGACTTCTAACCTCCTAAATTGTGAGAAAATAAACTTTTCGTCTTTAAGCTACACGCTTGTGGTGTTTTGGTTATAGCAGCACTAGATAACTAAAACACTACCTTACCACCAGAGGCTGCTTCCTGAACTGGACCCGATGTGGGAACTGGGAAGACTGGCAGGGTCTGAATGGGTGGGGAGCATCTGCAACATGGACTACTCCCTACTGGCCATTGTTGAGACAGGCTCTGAGCTCCCCGATTTAGCACAGACCTGCAGACCTTCTGACTTCTATGCTTGAATAGGGGTTGAAGTCTACCTTCCTCTTCATCCTCCATGCCACGCTTTATCTTGCTGGATTGAAACCTTTATTGAAATATTAGGCTCACACCTTACTATCCTAACAATATGTTAGTTAGTTTTTGTGTGTGTGGTTGTATGGATTGAATTATGTCCCACCAAAAAATGTGTGTACC
>NW_004444233.1:1438286-1439130 GCF_000243295.1 Trichechus manatus latirostris | reverse complement strand
AAATTCTCCTCACTTTTCAGGAAACTACTAAAAAGTCATCTCCATTCTTGTGCCAACCTAGGACTAGAACTTCCTCTTCCTTCCTTGAGCTCTTGTAGTTCTTTGCTTCTGTGATTCCACCCGACATCTGAGTCAAGTGCTCGGCCAGGTGTTCAGAGCACTCCCGGGTCTGACTGATAGATGGGTTGCTTGGAGGTCAGTGGTGACAGATTCAAAGACAGTATTGTGTTCCTCCCTGCCTTCCCATGACCTCTCACAGATGGGGTTGGTAGCCAGAAGTGGTCTAATAAATGCTGGTTGATTAAATGGAAGCCTGGGCACTGGCCCAGGGGCAGTCCAGGGAGGATGGGGGCTCTCCCATGGCCAGCTGAGTCATCTCAGCAATGGGGGAGCTGCCTCTCTGCCCAGGGAGTGGGGGGTGTGAGGGTGATGACAGGTGTTTTCCACTGCAGAAGCTGAAGCCGAAGTATTTGGAGGGGCTCCCTGACAAGATGAGGCTCTTCTCGCAGTTCCTGGGGAAGCAGCTGTGGGTTGCAGGGGACAAGGTAAAGGGGGAAGGAGACAGGGGACACAGGATTGTCATTTCTCCTGGATGATGGAGGTTCACATCCATTCATCGTTGGCTTTCTGCAGATAACCTTTGTGGATTTCCTTGCTTACGAGATCCTCGACTGGAACCGTGTCTTCTAGCCTAAGTGCCTGGACTCGTTCCCAAACCTGAAGGACTTCATTGCCCACTTTGAGGTGATGCCCCTGATCCCCCTTCGTCTTTGATGTTCCTTTTTCCTTCTCCATGACACTTTCCATAATTTTGGAGCTAAAAATAAGAATAACTAGCATTTAT
>NW_004444233.1:1435646-1437457 GCF_000243295.1 Trichechus manatus latirostris | reverse complement strand
ACAGGTGTGTAGGGTGTGTGGTGCCAACTGAATTGTAGCAGAACATAGCCTGGAGCCCACCTCATAGCCAGTCATCCTTCACACGTGATCAGCTGATCTGAGAACAACCCAATCTACCTGATTAGAGATTTGAAAATTTGAGGGTGTTGCCCAACAGGGTTTTCAGCATTGAGTTTTTGTTCCTGTACTCCTTTCCATCAAGAGATCTATTTGCTTCACTAGTTCTTATCAATTTCTGGTACTGGTCCAAGCTGAGCACTTTGGGGATAATGCAAGAGTTAAGATGACTGTGATGGTCATCTGTGGACTGGGGCCCCTTTGTTTAGGAAGTTCCAGATGTCTTTGAATCCTTTAAAAAAAAGTGTCTATCCTATTAGTGATAGCCCAAAACACATACCTGAGTGTCAGGCTTGGACCCCTTAGCTAGAGGTGAGGTAGGCTGGGGTGCAGTGAGACTGGGCTCAGTTATTAGGCTGAGGAGCTTGAACTGTCTACTGCAAGTGGAATAATTATAGCCTGGCCCTGCCTGATTTTGCTAGTCCACTTCCGCTTTTAGTCTTCATCTAGATTTGCTGAGTCATTTGCCATGATCTGGCCTCTTGCAGGCTGTATAGGTATGTTCTGAACCCCTTTGTCTTGCTCTGCTTTCTTTTCCGTGGGAAAATCCTGATGAGCTGGGCATGAGTCAGGAGCCTCCCTTTGTAAAAGGAGAATGTTTGTTCCATGGGGAGTGAAATGTCCTCCTCTGGGGGTGGGGAAGGGAGAAAGTGCAGCAGAAAAAGCCCAGGACTGAGGAGAAACAGTCAGGCTGAATTCCAACCCTATATCCCAGGACTGGCTCGGTGAGCAGGAGGAAGGTGTTTAACCAATGTGCACCTTGGTTTGCCTATTGATAAGTGGCAATAGTAGCATCTATCTTTCAGTGCAGTTGGGAGGATCTTCTAATCCTACATTATAATCTCTAGTGGAGATAAAGCACCTAGCACAGTGTAGGATCTCCATGATGGGAGCTCTTATTAAGAGATTACAGGAAATTGAAAGAGTTAACTTACCAGGGAACCACAGGAAGACTCTTACGCCCCATCACTCACCCCACATGGAAGGACTGTGGCGGGTCCCCTGAGCTGGCTGTGCCTGCATGGGAAGTACTAGAGTCTGACAGGGAGCAGACCCTGAGCTCTGGCCTTCTTTTCCCCACCCTCAGGGACTGAAGAAGAACTTTGCCTACATGAAATCCAGCCACTTCTGCCCAACTCCTGTCTATATGATCACAGCTCTGTGGGGCAATAAGTAAGGCCCCATAATGCCAAGAGATGGGAGGAGGAGCCAACCCTGTGCCTGCTGCCTTGGGCTCCGGAGAACACCCGCCCCCACCCCCAGTGCTAGCCCTCCCCTCCTTTTCCCTCTTTTTCGCTCCATTCCCCTCCCCAAGGACATACTGACCCCCTTTTCCCTACCCTGACCCCACCCCATCCAGGCCCTTTAAAACCTCAGCTCCCGCTTTCCTTCAGCCAGTCCCCCTCCTGAACTCTTTTGTCCCTGCACTGAAGCTAACAAGGCCACCCTTCCCTCAGTGGCGCCATTGCTAAGAGGAGCCACCTGGAGCTCTGGAATCTAGGGCTCAGCCCTGAACTCCTTGTTCTCCCCTAAGATACCAGTACGGCTGGTGTGTGGACCCTGCTCTGACATGATCCCTGCTGCAGCCACATATGATCCCCAGGTAAGGGTGAGCCACACCTGCTGTGTCTTGTTCTGGGCTATGTGGACTCAGGACTGACTGTGGTAGTAGTGGTTGTTGAGGAAGGAGGGTT
>NW_004444233.1:1433123-1434118 GCF_000243295.1 Trichechus manatus latirostris | reverse complement strand
GAATCCTAAGATTTGCAGGTTAAGTGGCAGCCTACTAGCTTACATCCCAAGAACTGGAGGTCAGAGGATGACAAGTTGGATGCAGGATCCAGAGAGAGCTTTGACAGAACATCTACATATATTGAATGTAGACCACACCCCCATAGAAACTCCTCTTACAACTGATTGGCTGATTATATCAGATCATGTCATGGAGGTAATTACATTATATCATGGAAAAGAAATCAGTCCAATGTCTGCCAAACGACTCAGCATCATAACCTAATCAAGCTGACACATAACATTAGCAATCACAGAAGTTAAGGATGACACTAAAATAAAAGATAGAATAAAAATATTAAATCAGGTGAAGCCAACATGGTGTCCTAGACAGACGCACAATGCTGTCCCCCTGCAGCAAAGACCTGAAAAACTAAGTAAAATAGATACAATCATCGATCCTGGAAACCTGAGCATCAAGTGAAGGGATAAAGAACTAGACCAAACACCGAATGGAAGAAGAAATTGATAGAAAACAGAGAACGAGGAGAGATATGGAGTGGAGGTCCCCTGCCAACTAACATGGTGAAGCATCACCACCTTGAAACACAGCCAACTACAACCCCAGACAAGGAGTTTGGAAAGGCAACTTCACGGGGACCCCCAACTGGAGACATAGTTCCTGGTAACCAGAGAAACACACGTTCCCACCCCTCACCTTTTTGGTGAATATAAGCGAGAAAACCTCCCCCCTCGTATTGGAGTCCCAACTGCTGAGGTCCACAATAAGAGCCCCCCCTCAGCCCCTGGGCCTGCTCTGCCCCCACCCCCCACTATGCAGCTTTTTATTCCCTCTTTTTTTTCCTTTTGCCCTCCCACCTAGTACCTCCTCTCCCTTCCCACTGCCCCTGGGTCTGCCCTACCGCCACTCACCTGCTCCACATTGCCACCATTTTTTTCTTTCTTTTTTTTCTCCCTCCCACCTAGCCCTGTACACCACTTCCCATCCCCCACCC
>NW_004444233.1:1418180-1419750 GCF_000243295.1 Trichechus manatus latirostris | reverse complement strand
AGCTCAGCTCTCCACACCCCCACAGCTCTTGGTTCCTTCCTTCTCACAGTTCCCAAGAAGGTGTCATGTGATTCTAGGTGTTGTTGTTTGTTGCAAAAACACCTTTTTTTTTGGGGGGGGGGTTGTTGTAAATGACTTGAGTCATCTTAAAGGACAGAGGTTTAAAAGCATTTCATTGTTGCAGTGGTCTAAACCCATGCATCTCGTTGCTTCATCTAAATCCCATTTGCTGCTCTTACGTGGCAGGGAATATTGATGGAGAAGGTGAGAGGTGTAGGTGAGGAGAAAAGGGTCCGCCTGGGGTGAACAGTATGTGGTGGAAGGGAAGTAGCTGTTAAAATTCACATGCGCCTTGTCTTCTTAAAGATCGCCCCCTGGATTTGGCCATAATGGGTGACAGCTAGTTTTGGCTGCAGGTGGTTCCACAGGAATCTGCTGGAAACAGGGTTCTGAGGAGTGCAGGGAAGGGGAGAAGTCATAAGGCCAGCTGGCCAGAGGAAAAGGATAACTAGGACAACATTTGTCATCAAGAGGATTTCTCCCCAAGGACGCATTTTTATTTCATGCTTGCAGATCCTTGTAATCTGGGTAGATTCCAGAGACAGACGCTGAAGCAAGTGTGTACTATTGTAAATCCTACTATTGGACAATTTGCATTTCTCATAAAGCTTAGTGGGGCCCAAGCTGGCAGGGGGATCTGCCAGATCAGTGGTCCCCCTAAAACCATAACTCTTGGAGAAGGATAAGCAACCATTCAGTGACCTCTGCTGCGGAGTGTTAGAAATTAAAGGTCCACTGTATTTACCAAACAATTGGACACTTTCCTGGAAAGATCAAGTTAAAGGTAAACTTTCCTGATTTTGTGTTTCGCCTGGAAGACACTTTATCTCTGAGCCTCACTTCAGTTTCAGGGAGGCAGAGGTAGACGCTGCATGCACTTTCTTCGTTGCTTTTCTTGCGTCTGCTTCTACTTTGGCTCCCGGTTTTGGATGATCATGCCTCCCTTTCACTGGAAAAAGATGAAGTGTCTGTCTCACCTCCAGAAATTGGTGACAGGGAAGCCCCCATGGCCTTGGCAAGGAATTACCTTCAAAGGCCTGTAACAGTTCAGATAGTGTTTGCTCTACTGATTTTGCCAGGCTTTGTCACAGATGACAGGTCACAGGTAGACCTTGTGACCCTCCTCAGCAGAGCAGTCGATGCTGCATACCACTATGCCCAGGAAGGACTTCTTTTTTTCTTTTTCTTTTTTTTTACTGCTGTATTAACTGTGGGAGTTCTTGCACCTTACAGAAAAGGATTTTGAATAAATGAAAAAAAGAACCTCTAGAAATAGTGTCTACCCATATGTATAAGAATAATTTAGGCCTAACCCCAAATGGCTTCAGATGCAAAAGGGAACTTTCCCTATCACTAAGGGAAGCAATGATCATTCTTTCTTTCTAGTGACCAGAATAATTTTGTTCGTATCTTAATTGAACCTTAGTCTGCTCAATGAGTGGGGGAATATTTTAGCAATTTTTTTCCCTTTTTTTTTATTGTTATACTTTCAGTGAAAGTTTACAATTCA
>NW_004444233.1:1410202-1411592 GCF_000243295.1 Trichechus manatus latirostris | reverse complement strand
TGCTCTTAAAATTCTTTCTTTATCTTTGGTTTTGGCAAGGTTGATTATAATATGTCTTGGTGACTTTCTTTTGGGATCTACCTTAGTGGGTTTCAATGACCATCTTGGATAGATATCTTGTCATCTTTCATGATATCAGGGAAGTTTTCTGCCAACAAATCTGCAACAACTCTGTGTGCATTTTCTGTTATCCCCTCCTGTTCTGGCACTCCAATCACTCATGGATAAGAATCCCACATAATTCTTAGGGTTTCTTCATTTTTTAAAATTCTTTTATCTGATTTTTCCTCAAATAAGTTGGTGTCAAGTGCTTTGTCTTCAGTCTCACTAATTCTGACTTCCATTGCCTCAATTCTGCTCCTATGACTTTCTATTGAATTGTCTAGTTCTGAAATTTTATTGTTAATCTTCTAGATTTATGATTGCTGTCTCTCTATGGATTCTTGCAGCCTGTTAAATCTGTCATTATGCTCTTCTCTAATCTTTTTAATTTCTTCTATTGCATGCTCTGCATTTTGATTGATTTCCTTCCTAATTTCTTGAAGAGTTCTGTATATTAATCTTTTGTATTCTGCTTCCAGTAACTCCAAGAAATTTTCCTCCTCTGGAAAACTTCTAGATTCTTTATTTTGGGAGCTTGCCGAAGCCATCATGGATTGCCTCTTTATGTGAGTTGATACTGACTGTTGTCTCTGAGCCATCAATAATTTATTGTATTTATTTATTTTATGCTTACTGTGTCCTAGCTTCTTGTTTTGTTTTGATATGCCCAAATAGGCTGCTCGTATGAGCTAGTTTGATTATTGGCGCCTTTGAAGCTCTAATGTCCTGTCACCAGGTGGTTAGATCTGTTACTATGTATGTGAGCTCATGAGTCGGCCCACTCTTCCTATATTGATTCAGCTCAGGTGCTCAGGTAGTAGCCACCAAGCATGCGGTGTAGGCTGTCACTTACAGTCCTAGACAGGCGTGGGTGATTGATGTAGGCACAGGCATCTGGCTGCAGTAGGGGGACACACTCTGAGCAAGGCAGAGGGCTGACTGCTACCCCCCCGGTGTCCAGGAGGAAGTCAAGTTTTCCCTGTTCCCTAGAGCTCGTAGGTGGGTGGGTTTTGCAGCCAGACTATAAGCACCTAATGCTGTTGGCTGTAAGGTCTGGGGGTCACCCCTTATTCATGGGCCATTATCACAGGTGGCTAGGTGGCGTGGATGGAGCCAAGAGTCCTCAGGCCCCTGAAGTGGTTAGGTGAAGACCCTGCTTAATAGGCAGAGCAGTGTCAAATGTCATGAACCTGCCTATTCACAGCTGAAGCAGTTGAAGTCAGACTTCAGGTATATATCCTGTTGTACTGCGGTAATGAGGGCCTACGCTGTTAAAATGGGCCCACAC